>NW_004798074.1:229754-244447 GCF_000002075.1 Aplysia californica | reverse complement strand
GGTTGGGGAGTGGCGCACGCTTTGAACTGGGAGTGGAGCTCTTTGGCAATGTGGTTAAGATGTAGTGCAAAGAATCAAGTTCTGGTTCTAGATCGATGATGACTTGGGTGTTTCGTCAGATTATTAATAATCGTAATCACAAGGGCGTGATAGATAGATAGATAGATAGATAGATAGATAGATAGATAGATAGATAGATAGATAGATAGATAGATAGATAGATAGATAGATACAGTGGGTGTCGCATTCAACGAGGTTTCTTATTGTCCTCGTTGGATCCGACCTCTCCTTGAACGTGACTATGGCTAAAGAAAAGAAAGGAGACAAATTATTATATTACACGACTAACCAATACTAACAAGTAAAACAGTTGTTCCCCCTGAAGACGAAAATCTCAAACAGAATCAGTGTGCGCGTGTTTAAGTTGTGTTCTGGCCGTCATTTCTGAATTTTAATTTTTTTTTTCTGGAACACTTCTCGTGTGGAAACATACCCTCTCACATCTAAGCCTAAATCTACATAAAGTAAAGGCGGAAGCTTGGATTTTTTTTATCAGGGGAAGAGAAGAAAATTGAAAATTAAAGGTCTCGATCTAGATAATAAAAAATCTACACCTATACCCACCCAGAGTTCCTCCAGTTTCACACAGCCCGCATCGCGTTCCCACCACCCCGTCCCATCCCTACCGTTGGCTAACCCTCGCCCATCCTCTTTACTTTGGGACCCATATTATTAGAAGGCACACTAGATCTAGCAACACAATGGGTTAGGAATCGAGGATGGGCCTTGTGCTTCACGTGAGATGGAGAGGAAGGAGAAAAATTCTTCGCTTTTGGGGCCGCTAATTGCTTTCATTTCATTATCGCGACCGCGTTGAAAGCGACTTCAGTCTGTTTGCAACCTCGTTGAAGCTGACGTACATTTACAATAAAGAGATATACAGGAAACAAATCGGGGATTAAGGATTGCCTCGTTGGAGCCGACTTTTCGTTGAATGCCACACGTCCACTGTATGCTTGAAACAATTGATAGGTAGTGAACAAAGGGAAAATGTGGTCTAGTGATAGGCTACAAGGTCTGCCTTTCAAGTGTAAGGTACCATGGCAGGCTCGAACTCGGTTCGTGCCGGCAAGTCCAATCTTCTTCTTCTTCTTCTTCTTCTTCTCTAGCTTTTCTTCGTTTGATAGTCTTTTTTTTTTTTTTAAAGTGGAGTTTCTCCACACCCCCGATCTTAAGGTAAATACAAGCGAGCATCCAGTTTTTCGGATAAGGACGACAAGTCTTAAGGGGAGACGTACACTCCAGGAAACATTTTCTAAACCAATGACTTTTATTCACTTTCATGTAATTGTGCAAGAAATTCATAGGTAAATAGGATGTACTAGGGGTGAATTTGTTGGATTTTTTCCCTGAAAAATGGGTCTCTTTGGCGGCCATCTTGGATTTTCAAACCAGTTTCTTAGTGCACAAGAATTTCATAGTAAATATTGAATTATCAGCCTGAAATTTGGCATACAAGTACAAACCTATATGAACTGGGGATCCGTGTGAGGATTTTGACCTATCTTTAAAACGAAAAATGTGAGCCCAAAGTCATTGGACCCCCCAGAGTCAGTTTACGAAATTTGGGTACAAGTTACCAATATTTCCTAATTCCCTTACACAGATCACCAGAATCGATCTTAAAGCACCTGTACGCCAAATTTGAAGCTTCTAGCTTCGGTAGTTTTTGAAAACTCCTTGCACCCAGGAAGTCACATAATAATTAATATGTCAAAAAGTAGATTTTAAGAAAAACAGAAAAAACAGGGATTTTAAAAAGGATTTTTAGAGCAATTTGACCTTTTCAAACGCCCTTGTAGGTCATTTCGGGTGTTTTTTCAACAGTTTCTTCATTGTGACCCGATAGAACAGATCATGTCAAAGGAAGTTTTTCCGCAAAAAAACAAAAGTTGGATGGTTTGAAAAAATTTATCGATATTGCCTGGGATCGCCGACCCGGGTCTTCCCTTAACATGGAGATCCCGTGTACATATCACACACACACACACACACACACACACACACACACACACACACACACTAAAATACAGACGTCATATCACCGGGCACTCACAGTGACAAGAATTTTCATACTGAAAAGTCAAATGAGAAACTTTATTCAGAATAATACAAAAATTTAATTTACTGAATTAAGAATAGTCTCAAATCTTAGAACATTCCAGAGCATTGAAAAACATTCCAGACAGTAAGAGAATAGATCTACATTTCTTCACTCTGAAACAAAACATGGATAAATATTGGTATAAAATATGACTTTCATGACATACCACAATGATCACGATGAGAAAAATACCTCTAGAAAAGGAGCAAGTGAGCTTGGGGGTTACCATACTTTTGACAAATTCATGGAAAGTCTGAAACATTAGAGTAGAACTTTTGAAAGGCAGAGAGATGAGTACGAACAGACATATTGGCAGCCACATGTAGAAACACAGAGACATAAAAACAGCCATATTAAGCAAGAACACAGACATATTGACAGCAGTGACATGTAAGAACACAGACATATTGACGGTGACATGTAAGAATACAGACATATTGACAGCAGTGACATGTAAGAACACAGACATATTGACTGTGACATGTAAGAACACACACAGACATATTGACAGTGACAAGTAAAAACACAGACATATTGACAGCAGTGACATGTAAAAACACAGACATATTGACTATGACATGTAAAAACATAGACATATTGACAGTGACATTTAAAAACATAGACATATTGACTAAAAACATAGACATATTGACTGTGACATGTAACAACATAGACATATTGACTGTGACATGTAAGAACATAGACATATTGACTGTGACATGTAAAACCATAGACATATTGACTGTGACATGTAAAAACATAGACATATTGACAGTGACATGTAAAAACACAGACATATTGACTGTGACATGTAAAAACATAGACATATTGACAGTGACATCATGTCGGAACACAATGACAACATGTACACAAAGTGCAACAGACATGTGGTGTTGAAGAAAGGAACACAGACACAAGGACAAACTGGAATAAGTTCAAGTTATTGTGAGGAACATGGACAACGGAACAGTTATTTTGTACTAGGATGCAAGGAAAAAGTAAGACAGAAAAATGGAAACAACGGAGGGAAAGAACAGAATGAGAGAACAGAAGTGGGACCTACTAGTGGTGCCCTCCACCCACTATGGAATGCCACTCAGCGTATCCTCATACAAAAGAACAAAAATTTCCCACCAAATGAGACAGAAAGAAAAGACACAAAGTACTGCAGAATTTTCGATAATATATTATGTAAGCAAAATAGAGCAGATCATACTTCTCAATAATAATAATTATGTATGGAAAAAAAACCCAGACCTACTTCTCGTTGATATATATGTAAACAAAAAATCCAAACTTCTCAATAATATATTATGTAATCCAACAAAATTCTCCATAATATATCTATTTTGTATGAAAAAAAGCACCCGAGGATATTACTGTCTACTTCTTTGATATTGAAGTGAACACAATAGCAGATAGGACTAGCTTTGTATAATTAAAGCAAATAGCACAAACACAACAATCATTACCCAATGGCATATAATGTGTAATAATAATAAAAAATATATAAAGCAAATTTGTGGGACCCCTAAAGTTGGAAGAAGGCTACATTACAAGTTTTATTTTCCTGTGAAAAATCTTTGTCAGTAATGAGCTTTTCCGGGGAAAACTCAGCCTCTCTCTTTCTACATGTTCACATACTCAAACTTGTCCGAAAAATGGGGTGATTACTGGGGATGTACATTTCCACATTATGTCAGATGCTATCGACTTTAATCTGATCCATCAGTTTTGCTAGCCCCATTCAAATTCAGGTTTCAATTTGCAAAATTTCAGAAATAATTCTCCCATCCCAAGCATTTCTGATTTTTTTTTTTTTCACTAACCATAGGAAACTGATTTGAGGGGAGCAGATATAAAATCTTAAGCAGAAAGAACATATTATTTATATTAATTTTTTTTTTGTTTATGAGATTCAAAAACATACAAATGTAAGCAAATATAAATAACTGAGAAACAGAACAATTATGTCTTTTGATCTGTTCATAAAGAATCAGAAATGTAAGAGATTACTAAATACCAAATAAACCACTCAAACATCCTTCCAATGGACACAGCAAGACCATGAAGAAACAATTATGACATCATGACACGCGTTGATTGAAAAAGTCAGACATAAGAGAAGAAACTATTTTACTATTACACCCGTTGACACAGCAAGACACTGAGGAAATCATCACAGGTCTTGACACAACAAGATAAGAGAAGAAGTCATTGCAGGCAAGGTAAGACAGTTAACACAACAACATGAGAGAAGAAACTATTCTATGATCACATTCCAACACATAGGGGAAGAGAAACTATTCCATGATCCCATTCCAACATATGAGAGTAGAAACTATACCATCAAAATCACATTCCAACATATGAGAGTAGAAACCATACCACCAAAATCACATTCCAACACATAAGAGAAGAAACTATTCCATGATCACAAATGTAGACACAATAACACATAAGAGACAAACTTATTCCATGATCACCAGTCTTGAAACGGCACGACATAAGAGAAAAAAACTATTCGAATCTCATACGTTTTGACACAACAGGAAAGAAGAGAAAAAAAACCTATTCAATTATCACAAATTGGATACAACAAGAAAAGAGAAAAAAACAACAAAACAACCATTCCCTAATCACACAAGAGTTGACACAACAAAACAATACAAAGAAAAACCACTCAAGATTACACATCTTGAGCTTCACACAAAACATCACAAGATCTCTAAGGCCATGAGATTTGAGCTCCAGGGTGAGTGATCTCCCCTTCCACAACAGAGCAGGGACATTGGAGGTAGGGCTGTACATGGCACTTGGCTACAAACACAGCAACAGGACAGATCCAGTACCGCATGCATTGCGTAATTTTTGTATTACAATGGTGAAAGTCGTTATCATAATATGCCAAACACAAAGCGTATTTCTTGTGTCATCATCTTTTAGCCATAGACATATGTTATACCTTATTTCTTGAATTACAACAGTGACAGTCATGAGCAGATGCTGTACACACTGTGTACTTCTTGTATTATTATAGTGCAGTGACAGTCATCATTATATGCCATATATTGCGCATTTCTTATTGTTGCTACTGTCACAGTCACCATCTTTAACCACAGATATAGCTTATTACTTGAATTACAACACTGACAATAGTCATCAAATGCTGTATGCCTTGCGTATTTCTTGTATGAAAATAGTGGCATCAGATGTCATACACATTGCGTAATTCTTGTATTAAAACAGTAACAGTTGTCATCAAATGTTGTACGCATTACGTGATAGTCGTCATCATATGCTACACACACATTGCATAATTCTAGAACTGCCACAGTGACAGTCATCATCAAATACTGTGAGCATTGCCTATTTCTTGTAATACAACAGTGACTGGCGTCATCATAAGCCACACATATTGTGTATTTTTCATATTACAACATTGAGAGTTGCCATCATATGCCACGAACATTGCATACTGCGTATTTAACTCATATTACAACAATGAGTCATCAACATCACCGTATGCACACATTGCACATTTCTCAAATATCAACAGTGAGAGTCGCCATCAAATGCCTCACATGTTGCATATTTCAACATGCATTGCTTATTTCTTGTACAACAAAGTTCTCAGCCCGAGGCATAAAACAAAGATTGGGGCAGGTGAGAGTCATTGCTTCTGGTAACCACATATAGATGTACATCAGTCAAATCATCACCATACCATTGATTTATACATGTATGTCACATGCCGGACAAATCAAAAGAGAAAACCCCAAACAAATTGCATAAAAATACACACCCGATCTAGTCATCATCATCATTGCCTTTCTCACCCTGCACCAGGGTATAGGCCTCGGACAAACAACTTCCACCGTTCTCTATCCTGGGCTAGCCTCTTGATGTTATTCCATGTCTTCCAACTTTTCTGTACATCGATTTCTGTGATTCTTCTCCAGGATTCACGAGGTCTTCCCCTTAATCTCTTACCCTGTGGGTTCCAATTCAAAATTTTCTTTGTTATGCAGCTGCCTGACTTCCTGAGAGTATGTCCAATCCATCACCACCGCCTTCTTCCTACCTCATCTCTGACTGGGATCTGTCTTGTTTTCCTTAACACTTCCCCATTGGTGACCTTGTCTGTCCATCTGATCCTCAGTAACTTTCTTGGACACCTGTTCAAGAAAACCTGGATCCTCTTTATACAAGTCTGTGATGCGTTCCATGTCTCACATCCATACAACAGGACAGACTTCACGTTTGAATAGAAAAATCCTCTTTGTTTGAAGAAAGATATCTCTGGTCTTCCAAATCCTATCCAAAGATATGAAAGCAGCCTGTGCTTTTCCAAAAATGCGGAACTTTATTTCAGCACCTGTTCCTCCCTCTCTGTCAATTATGCTCCCAAGATAGCAGAAGGATTCAACGTTTTCTAGTGCCTTTCCTTCTATTGTGAACTGCTCCTTTCGTTGTGCATCTGTCCTTAGGGCCTTTGACTTTCCGGGGTGGATCCTCAATCCAACAGACTCAGATAGGCTGTTTAATATTGAAGTCTTTGCTTACATCTGTGCCTGGGTGTGCGACAGAAGCGCCAAGTCGTCTGCAAAATCCAGATCGTCCAACTGTGTCCATGGTGTCCACGGTATACCATTTCTGTGTCCTCTGGTGGTTTCCTTCATCCGCCAGTCGACTGCCAATATGAAGAGGATTGGTGATAGTAGACATCCCTGTCTCACACCAGTCTTAATGTCAAAGCTGTCAGTGAGCTGGCCATCATGTACAACCCTGCAACTTGTCCCTTCGTACATGCTCCTGGTGAGGTTCACCAACTTCTGTGGGTTCCGTGGTGTCTCATTATCTTCCATAGTGACCATAGTGTTGCTCGGTCTATACTGTCAAAGGCCTTCTCATAGTCAAGGAAGTTGACAATCAGCTGGGAGTTCCACTCCAGGGACTGTTCCACAATAATCCTCAGCGTGGCAATCTGGTCGGTGGTTGAGCGATTTTTCCGGAAACCAGCCTGTTCATCCCGTAGTCTTGGATCCGTTGCTGTCTTGATTCTCTCCAGAACGATTCCGTTGAAGATCTTACCTGGTATTGAGAGAAGAGTGATCTCTTTGTAGTTTCTGCAGTTGCTGAGATCCCCCTTTTTTGGAAGCTTCATGAGGTGTCCTTCTTTCCAATCCTTTGGGAACTTGCTCTCATTCCAGATCCTGGTAAACAGTGGGAGGAGGATGTCTGCCATCACATTGGCATCTGCTTTTAGGGCTTCAGGTGGAATCTGGTGGAATCTGGTCGGGACCGTCCGCTTTACCTTTGTTCAGTGATCTAGTGCTTTATAAAAATGATTTTAAAATATGTAGACGTCAAAATAGAAATCTATCCCTCCTCTCAGAAGTTTCAATAGACATTTTTTCCCTGTATTTTTCCATTATTACAAGATTTTTAATTTTTTTAATGTACTGTTTTGTTCAACCATTTCCTAAAAACTACTGAGTTCACTGGTACAATTACTACAGGACACTTAAGCAACCATGGAACATCCATTTATACTAGCACAAATAAACCAGAAAGTTTATCTGGAGACCTAAACATATGTAGCAGGGACAGAAAAGGGAGAATAGAGCAAAGGCACGATTAATGAAGTTCTGCAGCAGGCATAGGCATGCATGGCCAAGTTAAAGGCCGGAATAAGTGATTATGAATATCTCCCGATCCAAATCAGGAGAAAAATTAGGTAAAATCCGTTGAGATTCCCAAGTTCTCAAAGCAATATGAAAACTGTCACAACAGCATGTCACTCATGTGCATTTTATGAGATACAAAACTGATCTATCGCTTCCATCTGGGTGGGGAACTGTTAATTTTAATAGACAAAACTGACTTAATTATCAGCTCACCACGCGCCAGATCCGTCATCAATTACTGGGTCAACTCATGGGCCGGACTGAAATTGCTCGTAGGCCGCATCTGGCCTGTGGGCTGTAGTTTGACCATGCCAGTTTTAAAGAGATAGTCTTCCGTTTCAATTATGCAGCCATCACAATGAAGAAAATGATTTACTCTTTTTTGTTTAATGACCTTGCAATTGATTCATTCCATGATTGAATTCCCAACTCTATTAGAACTGTAACTTAAAGACTCCAGACAGTCAAACTGTTCTCAGAGCATGTGTAAATTTCCTTTGCGGACACTAACATACACATCACATTATAATCCATAAATGCTGATAAAAGAAAAAGAGCAAAAATAACAAAAGCAAAAGTACAAGGTGTTTCACAAAATATGGAAAAGACCCTACATTCTACAAACATGAGAAACAAGTTCAAATTATCACGTCATTTAGTTGGCTCAGATCTCACATAGTTTTGATATTCGTATTTATCACATTCAAATCTCACAAAATTTAATAAGTACATTCGGTCGCTTTTAAAGACAAGCGGGCTAACCCAGATTTTGGGGGTTTCCAGAAATCTTGACCTGCACCAAAAGTGGACATCACCCTTACTACTGGAGAAGTTTGGTTTCACTGGTGTGGATATCTGTTTGGTTATAGAGAAAGCTCTCCTAGTCTTTTAAAGAAACTGAACAAGGGGCAAAAACTTTACTTTCGCTTTTCTCAAAACAGCATTTTTCGGGAGAGCCCTCTTGTGCTTAAAAGCGACCATTTAATACAAGTATTTTTCATATAATTAGTTATATAAAAATAAATACAGATATATATATATATTATATGTGTGCGTATGTGTTTGTGTGAGTTTGTGTGTGTGTGTGTGTGTGTGTTTGAGTGTGAGTGTGTGTGTGTGAGAGTGTGTGTGTGTGTGTCTGTGTGGACATTTGTGTGTGTGTGTGGAGGAATCAGGCGTTCATCAAAATAATGAAATAAAACAAACAAACAACACTTTTTCGCCCTTGGGCAACTTTTATCAAAGTTTTTGTTATGGTCTTACCACTTTTTATGTCCATTTAAAAACACATTCCTGTTTGGGTTTTACTTTTCTGAAAAACATTGATTAAAGGCACAAAAAAGGTAAATTTGCAGTTCCCAAGGGAACTACAGCTTTGGAAGTTTTCTTGCTAATTTTACCTCTGATACCAGGCAACCCTCACCTCCTTCAATCACAGCTACCTTGAATTCAAGTCAGACTGGTATTTTTACTCATCTAAATCAAACCAAATGAACAGGCTTTAAGAGTACACCAATAAGTATATATGCCCCAAAATATTATTGACAAGCACCTGATTCAACTGTGTCATGACACAAAAATAATATATATATATATATATATATATATATATATATATATATATATATATATATATATAATATATATACATATATTTATATATATGAATAATATATACACACATGTATATTAATATATTTTTAAACTACTCAGTTTTCTGGCTACCTGGAATATATGTATAATACACTCAGATCTCATATTTTAAATTTACCATGCATAACACACTCATATCTCATTCACGTGGTCACAGTTTACGTAGGTTAAAAAAGGACAATACACATTAGGCACAAGACCAGTAGACATCAATAACAATTTAATATCAAAATAAGAAACAGATCTCAACACATTAAGTGTTTGTTTGAGCTGCTTATTTGACTAAAGATGTTTTAGTTTTAGTAAGAGTTTTATGGCACTTGTAACACAATAAGGTCATTTAAGTGCCGAAGATTAGAGGTGTTACAAGAGAGTAACAAACACAAAAAAGAAGGAGAGATCAGGACAAGAGAGATGTCTGATAGGAAAGAAGGAGCAAACCACACTAGGGCACCCGCCAACACCAACTTTGACTAAAGAGAAGCACATTGACACAATACTGGTCATAGAGCGCATGGAAGAAGCTAGATAGAAACAATAAAGGGAAAGAAAAAAGTAGAAATCATCAGTGGCGCCTTCCAACCACCCAAGCCATGGAATAGGATTTAAAGGTTGACAGCAAAAGCCCAGGGGTATGGTGTAGATTTAACAATGTGGTATATTTCCTCACAATGAAGCACATGTCCACTTCAGTCACAAAAATTTATTAAGAAAGAAAAAGAAGTAGTTTTATGTTCACTATCAGTATCAGCCTCCTTGTGACAGCAAAAGGAGGTACAACTTTTGCAAACATCTCCCACCCCAGAACCCCAGAACTTCCTCCGTCCCCCTACCCTCCACCACTTCAGCCTGTGAAGACTGACAAAATTACTGTAAGTTTTTCAGTTATTTTATTAACAACCCTGATGCCACGAGTTCTGAAATGCTATGTTTGGTCAACCCTTCTATATGGCTGAGAATGCTGGAAAATCACTAAAGACAGTGAAAATAAAACAGAAGCAACAGAAATGTAGTTTCCTAGGAGACTGCTAAGAGTACCGTGGAAGGAAAAGAAATCAAATGAGGTAGTGCTTGATGAAGCCCACGTGGGACGCTTAAAGTTAAAAACAATCAGGAAACGACAAATGCAGTTTTTGGGACACCTGAATAGACATAAGGGTCTTGAACATCTAGCTCTTACTGGAAAAATTGAGGGCAAGCGAGGCAGGGGTAGGCCCAGAACAACATACTTAGGGAACCTAAACAAATGGGTAACAGGGAAAGATCAGGGAAACATAGCTTTTTTGAGAACATCCGAGCAAAGGAATGTATGGAGAACCACGATCACCGATGTCAGTCGCAGATCTGGCACTGGATGATGATGATGCCACGACGCAGTGACAGGTTGCAACAAGTGACACAGCCATGCTGGTGGAGAGGCAGTTAATTTGACAGTAAATGTCATTATAATAAACATTTCGGAAGAAAAATCTTTTTTTGGACGTACTCTTGTGAAACTATCTGATGATGGGAAACATTAGGGTAGTGAACATAATTTGTGCTTGATATGGACGTTTTAAGCACAAGGGGACTATCCCGAAAAATGCTGTTTAAAAAAAAAATCGAAGTAAAGTTTTTGCCCCTTGTTAAGTTTCTTTAAACAAGGAAATTTTCTCTAAAACCATCCAACTATACACACCAATGAAACCAAACTTCTATAGGTAGGGCAATGCCCACTTTTGGTGTAGGTCAATATTTCTGGAAACCTCTGAAATCTGGGTTAGCCCGCTTGTCCTTAAAAGCGACCATAAGTCTTGAAATTGCTGTTTTTGAAAAGGGCAGGTAGGAAAAATCTTTATATGTGAGGGCTTTGTAAAAAAAAAAAATAGAAAAAAAAAAGCTTAATATTTTATTCAGGACCTGTACACTACTATTAAAGAAAAAAAACAGATCTAAAACAGTAGAAAATTGTTGGTTGCATAAACAAAATTTGTAAGCAGTAAAGAACTTAAAGATCTTGCTGGCGATCTAAATCGGGAAAAAGCAATAGTCCAAGTAATAGAGATTGCCAGTTTTGACACAGAGCCTTTCATATATATATAACACATTTTTTACTGGGGAAATCCTCCAACAAAGGCAACTAAGTTGCAAAAGTTTTTGTAGTTTTTCTACAGTGAGAAAAAGTCTAAACCAGGGTCCTTCATCAATCAGCAGTATTGACAACATCATCTAAACAACAGGTTCATTCCCTTTGTCTAAAGAGTCATACATAAACATCACAGTCTTGCCTCTACATTAGAACTGAGGGCTATCAACAAAGGTAACAGATTAGTTTTTTCAGTATTGGTGTTATTGATATGTTCTTTTGAGCGTTATGAGCAATCCAAGCGCTAACAACAAAGACAATGGATCAGTTATCAGTGCAACGATGTGCTATTTTGACAATGTGCAAAGTAGCAATGAGAGTACATGGGCATAATGAATGACCCTTTGAATTTTAGGAATGATCCAAGGACTATCAAGATAGACAATATATCAGTCTCAGTGAGTTCAAATATTCCCATATGACAGTGTGTGAGGTATATGGACAAAGTCGTAGACTGTGCTATCGTTTTCACTTCTATCTCTCACTTGAACACTTCAAAAAATCTTCAGACATCCCCAGACATATAATTCACTATTCAGCCAGTCACCAACAATCTACAACTATCCCAGCCAGTCACCAACAATCTACAACTATCCCAGCCAGTCACCAACAATCTACAACTATCCCAACCAATCACAAACAATCTACAACTATCCTGGACATCACAACAGCCTACAACTATCCAAGATAATCACAAACAGCCTACAAATAATGAGCAAATTACAAACAGCCAATCCATGACCTAAAGTCCTTAGCCATCCCAGACAAATGCTCAACTATTCAGCCAAAGCTTACCAGTGAGAGAATCACACAGAGTATGTGGATGTTAACATAATTGTAAATGATACAATGAGACTATAAAAGGCTCTTTTTATCAGAACAGTTGGTCCAAGAAGCCGAATACAGTGGTCTACAGCCTGCAGCTCCTCTTTCCCTTATGAAGAGAGATGAAAGGGGGAAAGGGCGGGGGGTTGGAGGTACTCCACATGTACAAATTGAAGTGTTGTCTCACGATAAAACAACAATCATGAGAATTGGGAGAAAATATCTAGGAGGATTTGGTGAAAAGTCTTGAGCACAAACTTTACTTATTATTTAAAGAATCACAATTCAACAACAAATTCATATCTCTAGAAAAAAATAGATACAAAAGCAAGGAATGCTCTCAAATCTGCCTATGTACCAATGAGCACAACAGGCTGTGCATGTAAGCCCAACAGCGTGTGCTTAATGAGCGTGTTATCAGTGCAATGAGAGCCTAGAAAACAGCTAAACCTCAAAGTCAGTTGTAGAAATACTTGGGTGTGTTCATGTGGAAGCCATGGTTCTTGAAGTAGCCGTGACCCCGGTGGTGTTTGCCGAACCTTAGAGAGATAACGACAAACATAAGTGATATGAGGCATGACATATCAATAGAGCACACAAAAATACTCACTCAAACACACATCACAGTAGTCGGTTAGTCATCCATAGCGTCTGAACAAAAACTTTCCAACTGCTTATCAAAATGTTATGTGTAATAGCTTATCATAATACAGATGAATTATACAGAAACTATTTGCTATGATATAGATTGTAAAGCAATAGAACTTGCTGTTGAGTGGGAATTCGCACTATACAAATGCTACTTATAATTCGGCACTCAGAATTTGTTTCTGAACGAAATGGAAAGCTACATAAATGCCATCTATCATTAAAGTCCCGATTATTCGTCAAAATGTTCTATAGCGTAGATCATATAGATGATGCATACAGGCAATATTTCAAGTTGTTACATGTGTCCATCAAAATCCAGTAAATAATAATACAATATAGATGAAGTATACGAGTAGTACCTGCTGTTGTTGTAACTGGCCATCAAATCTTCTAATCTTCTATTTTCAAGATAATATAAATGACATATTCATATAATATTTACTGTTGTCTACGAGGTAAAATACTTGACTTACTTGTGGTTGTAGCGAATGTCCTTGTCAATGTTTTGAGAGTCTGGGCTAGTTGTGACTTTCTCATTGTCCATGTAGTTCTGTGGGTCTTCAGGGATTCTAAATGTCCCGACCTGCACCTCTGTATCACTCAGGCCCCCATGGCTGATCCGAGCATAGCCCAGCCTGGCAGAAAATATAAGTACAAGTGTCATTTGTTACTGAATTACTGATCCAAAGAGTGTCACTTATCACATAATTACCAGCAACACATGAGTTATTTATCACATAATTACTGGGAAATAGCCTAATCGACCAAAAACATGGCCATGCATGTGTCATTTATCACTTCATTTCTGTAACTAAAATCAAAACTATCAAACCCCTTTAACGAAGCAAATCAGAACTTATACGACCTAACTGAGTTGCAAGTGTTGTAAACTATTACAAAAACTTAAAGAACTAAAGAAGAAAAGGTTAAATAACAGACAGAGTTAGCAACCGCCGTCTGTGGTGCAGCAGTTAGACGCTACTCCATCATACGCAAAATATGTGAGTTCAATTCCAATTTGACAAAAATTTTAATCAGCATCTCCATCTTTCTGCAGCGTCGTTGCATCCTTCTCAGCCCAGGCTCGCCCTGACAGGTAAGGTCAAAGCAGACTGCCTCCTAATTGAAGTAATTGTGTTGAAGGGGCTGTAAAATAGCTACAATTTTTTAAAATAACAAACTACTTAGTTAATGTTAGCGGCAATGTATGTGTAAGTGTCACTGTTAATGTTAAGAGTTGGTGTAAGGGGTAGACTCACCTGATCAATCTCTTGTACATGATGTACTCACACCAGCGGTCATGGTCTGTGGGGTCAATGTCCTTGACCTCTCCCTTCTGGATCAGGTGCTGATAGTTGGGGCTGCCGGGTGAGGAGGTCACATACCCCAAGAATATGGCCGGATGCCGGCTGGGGATATCACACACACATAGGGTTTTGTATAGACACACACACTTACATCGGGTTCTGTCCTTTGCACACACAAACACATATGTACACACACATATATATATGAACGTGCATTTACACACACACACACACACACACACACACACACACACACACACACACACACACACACACAT
>NW_004798074.1:222646-229286 GCF_000002075.1 Aplysia californica | reverse complement strand
ACACACACATACACCAACACATACAAACATACACACACGCACATATTGGGTTGATCACTTAACAAGGCAGTCATTGGTAAACATTTCATGTCATTGCTGACACTGTCAATATTTCACGCACTCGTCAACATAACTCAGACCTCTCATATTATGCATATGAGGCAAAGAGCCCGCCAATTCCCTACAGACACCAGTCTTTTCTGTTCCGGTAACAAAATTTTAGATCTATTCTAGTACAGTTCAATTTGAAGCTTGGCTCAAGTTGTAAAGGTAGACAAGACAAGACAGTCCTTAGCAGAACTCCATAGCTCTTAGCACTACTCAGTACCACTTAGCATCAGCATTCAGAAACACAATTTATTATAGCAATAACTGGGAGAAAATACAGATGCTGTGCAGGACTTGAAAACTAACATTTTTACAATCAAAGGCAGTTTGTAAAGCACACTCACAAGACAACTATCATTTAGTGTAGGGAAAAAGCTACACTGATAGACAAGAACAACAGAGGAACTGTTTTCCTCTCTCTCTCTCTCTCTCCCTCTCCCTCTCTTTATCTCTCTGTCCCCCCACCCTCCCAACCCCTATGTTCCTTACGATGTCCTGAGCTGCTCAGCCAAGAACTGTGCCTGCAACTTCCTGTCCAGAGTGTCCCTGTCGTTGCCCATGTGAGTGACCACAAAGTCCACTACAGTGCCACTGATGTTGATGCTGGCCGTCACTGCGGGGGCTAGTTCACCTGGGAGGGTGAGAGAGGAAAGCAGGACGGCTTGTAATAGCAGTGGTACTGGACGGTAACATCTCTTGTGCATTTAAGAAAGCTCAGACTTGATGAAGTCCCAACACCTATAAATGTATACCCTGCCTGCACACACACACACACATATATACACACATGATGCCATTAGCATGGGTTTCTCCGAGACACTAGTTCCTACATAACCATAAAATACACCCTAATAAAGAAAAATCCATGATGGACATAACAGCTTTTATTTACAAGACAGCAATGGACACCAACATTAAATTTAGGAGAAACTGCAAAGGTTAGTGGTGAGCCCAACTCTCTCAAACACCATGGTATCAGACAATATATTCCAAATAATTCAAAACGGCATTAGATAAGTGCTTGCCAATCTAGGCAATATTTGGACAGTACAAAAATTTTAACATCCAAAAGGTGGAAAATGTGGGTGCTGGCTATGAAAAGGTTGGCAACCACTGCATTCGACAACATTTTTCATTAAAAAAAAACACCATGGCATCACATAACATATTCTGTATCAGAGAATATTATAAAGAGATATAAATATCAATCATAGTCTATGAAGTCTACTGACCATGGGGTGAGGGCAGGAGGTGGTGCACTGACTGGACTATTGGGTACTTGGACAGGATCAGGTTCCTGGGGGATGAAGAGGAGGTGATAAAGATGGTGGGTGATGATGGAGGAATGGGTAAAAAGAGGGGGGAGGGAAGACAGGGAGGATGTGATAGAGATACAGATGGTGGATGATGGGGGAATGGGAGAAACAGGGAGGGAAGATGGGGAGAGGAGAAAATAGTTGCTCATTGTATGTATCATAATACGATATATATCTTTCAAAAATGGTTCAGTCTTAAACTTCTATCTATTGAAGGCTCACATAACACCATAATAAAAGCTTTGGCCACTCTCTTTCTCTCTCTCTCTCACTCTCTGCCTCTCTCTCTCTGCCTCTCTCTCTCTCACTTTCTTTCTCTCCCTCTCTCTCTCACACACTCTCCCTCACACTCTCTTTCTCTCTCTATGTGTATCTCTCTGTCTCTATCTCCCATTTTTTTTCCTCCCATCAGTCCCAGGAAAAGTAAACTATCCTGCTTGTATGGTCCTTGGTGGAAGGTCCAAAGTCTACATACAACTAAAGTCTCTCTGCTAAATTCCCTTCACCTCTCCCTCCGTCCTCCTCCCTGTCACTCGTTCCTATAGATAATCATTCATGGAAGGCATGTATAGCCTCTCTGCCAACTTCCTCCCCCCTCTTCTCTCCCCCTCCCTCTCACTCACCCCCATGTATGGTCCTTGGTGGCAGGCCCAAAGTCCACATACATCTGTAGTTTTTCTGCCAACCATCCAGCAAGGTCATTATTACCCAGGAAAGGTTTGGACGCATCACTTTCAAGCAGGGTGATGACATCCGCACCTGGGGGACACACACAATCAGACACATCATTAGAAAAATGATACACTGTCAGACACAAGACTAGACACACTGTTAGACACATACCATCACTCACATGATTACATACACAATCAAATATACACACGATCAAACAGACAATCACAAACATATGATCACAAACACATACAATCATACACACGACACACACAAACACAAACACACACGCACACAATATACACACACACACAACATACACTTGATCACACACATGATCACATACATATGATCCCATACAGAATCACACACACAAGTTCACACATACTAACACTGAATACAAAACATCACCCAGCGCACCATACCACACAGCCAAGAATTCCATGTTTGGAGTTAAAAGTGTCGGTTAAACCTGAGTAATTGATCATTTTATCTATCAGACACATCATGTAGGCACACATACACGCATGCATGCACGTGCACACGCATGCACACATGATTGCACACGCACGCACACACACACACACACACACACAAATGTGTATTCTCTCTCTCGCACACACACACACACACACACACATACAAAGACATACACACACACACACACATGCATGCATACACATACAAGCACACACACAAACACACATACAAAGACACACACACACACCCACACACACGCGCGCACACACACACCTGTATCATTTAGCAATGTAGCAGCTCTCTCCATACTAGGCCAGCCTCTGTTGTCGTAGCCAAAGTGGAAAGTCCAGATGGCAGCACTGAACACATTAGGCTCTGCCTGTGGGTACGTACAGGAGAACAATTTGATTTATCAAGGCCGGGACATTTCCTTTTTAATGGTTTATAATTAAATTTATAAATGCAGTTGAACTTGCCTAAGACGACCACCCATTGTTGAGCAGAAAAACAGTAACTTTACACAAGCGGTCCTCTTGGATAATGTAATTATAATGATTTTAAAAAAACCAAAGTAATTAATAAAGGTAGAGACACTTGCTTTATAAAGGTCAGCAAATACCAATAAACACACAAATACATAGTCAGGCACAGATAGCACAAACATGGAAAACTCAAAATCACAGATATCTTATACAAATTGCTATTCCCCAACTGGTATGTCTTAACTTTTTGATATGGGTCAACCTACACTATGAATGTATCGAGCACATTTGTCAATACCCAACATGTTTGAGTTATCCATACCTACCTGTATATAGAATAATTTTTCAACGTTGCCAAAAGTAATACATAATATGACACTAATATAGACAATCAACACGCCATTTCTGGTCGAAACTGTGCAGCACCCTGTTTTTGAGCTAGCATTTTACTGCATTTTTTTTACTCTTACAGCTGACAAAAGCAGGAGACAACTCCCAGTTCAAGAGTCTATGGCAAATTGTGATCAGAATCTCTCTTTCAGATTGGATGTACTGGCATCTGAGGGGTAGTAAACAGGCTCTTCCCTGTAGTATAACAAAGACATGAGTTTGATTCCCGCATGGGGACTGTTTTTATCAAGTATCGTCATCTTTCTGCCAGTGTGCTGTATTTCTCTCTTCTTTTTTAATGGATGGAGTTAATATGACGATGCAGCAAGGATAGAACTCTCGGGATGTGCTGATTCCGTAAAACAAGGAAGATTGGAAGCACTGCAGGACAGGCAATTTAATTTTTCTTTTACTCTCGATGCCCATCACAAATCCGGAAGTTTTGACACTATTATCAGTATGGCGGTAGAAAAAGTCCAAAATAGGTAACTACTGGAAAAAATTGGTAGATTTAGGCAGCCCTGCTCATACAATGTTGTGCCATGGTGAAACAAAATCAGTGTGTTCTCTTTGCCCATGCTGACTTACATTGACTTTGTCCAGTTTGTGAGAGGGGTGACCAGGCCTGTAGTCTAAGTGTCGCTTCAACATCCCACACTGGCCAGCCAGAAATACCAACAATAACACTAGGGAAGGAAGGAGATGGTCAGTTGACATGATGTCTGTGTGTGAGAGAGAGAGACAGAGAGAGAGAGAGAGAGAGAGGGAGAGAGAGAGAGAGAGAGAGAGAGAGAGAGAGAGAGAGAGAGAGAGAGAGAGAGAGAGAGACACAGAGAGACAGAGGGAGACGTGAGAGGGAGGGGAGAAAGAGAGAGAGGGGGGAGAGAGAGAGGGGGAGAGAGAGAGAGTAAATAAGTGAAGGAGAAAGAGGCCGTTAGGGGGAAGAGGGGGAGGGGGGAGGAGGGAGAAAGACAGAAAAAAGAAAGAGATAGAAACAAAGAGCCAGAGACAAAGACAAGGAATAACACTGGGGAGGGGATAGAGGACAAGGTCAGTGAATAATGGGGTGAGAGAGAGAGAGAGAAAAATAGAGAGAGAGAGGGATAGGGTGGGAGTGCGAGGGAGAAGGAGAAAAGGAGCAAGGGATAGAGAGAGAGGGGGAGAAACTTGTTATGTATATCTTATAACATAAATGTACTTCCAAATCACTACCTAATGTCCAAAAAATGACATGCATGTGTCTGTGTGTGTGGCATAATATGTGCGTGACTTACCTCGGACAAAATGCTCAAAAGAGGATGTGCATGTGTGTGTGTGAGTGTGTGCGTGCGTGTGTGTGTGTACGTGTGTGTGTGTGCTTGTGTGCGTGTGTGTGTGTGTGTGTGTGTGTGTGTGTGAGTGTGTGTGTGCGTGTGTGTGTGTGCTGAGTGACTCACCTTTGACGTAATGTCCAAAAGAAGGCACGCGTGAGTCTGTGTGTGTGGAGTAGAGAGCTGTATGACTCTCCTCAGAGCTAGGACCTGTGTGGATACAGACAGACCAAACAAATTCAATTCAAGGCGCAAAGATTTCAACAGAGAGTATGACCACACAGCTGCTTTGTTTGGGAAAATAAAATGTATAATCAAAATTACCTCCTTTTCCATCAGGGTTTTTCACTCATTACAACAAGTGTTGATAGACCCATATTCCACATATGGACAACAATCTTCCATTTCGTCATTCTGACTCGACACACTCCATCACATCTCTTACCCTTGTTTTACTCAATCATACATACCAAGAATAAATTACCCGTTATTTCCTCTTAGATATCACTAGATGATTTTTCAGTAACCATTTTGTACTTTACAGGTTACTCAAAATATGCTGTCAATTCGTGGGAAATCTCTTCAGTTCGTTGGTGGTGTTAATAAAAGTGCATTTGAAAACAAATTAAAGAAATCAATTGAAAGGTAAAATTAAACTTGAGATGACAGCCATTTTCCTTTTCACTAATGAACTCACACATTGTAATTCTAATCACACACAGATATTTGTTTCAAAGGCTTGACACAGTTCCAACAATAAGACATAAGACAAACACAATATCATGTCAATGAGGACTTACGCATGAGAGTGGTGAAGAGAATGCCCAGACTCACAGCCCCAATGAGCCAGTCCGTGTGTTCTCGTGTGTACTCCCCGTAAGGCACAAAGTTGTAGGCCACTGTCCACACCCAGAACAAAACCTACAAGACAAAATAGGTAGGGAAAGAACAATGACAAAAAAAGACCACGAAAAGAGTTAGAGGGTCTTCTCAGGGATCAAGGAGCATGATTTAGTTAACTCTGTCTGTCTGTCTGTCTTTCAATAATGAAATGAAAGAATTGTACGAGGCCAGTGATACAAGTAATGAAACTATAAATACAAACTTTGACTTTTATTCCACAGCCTTGGAATAATGTGAATAACTTAAATCTCAAAGCAACAACCAATAAGATAAAACACAATCTTCGATGCCCAATTAGTGGTCACCTGGTTTCAGAGGTAAAGTTAGTGAGAAAATAGACGCCGAAATTTGGTGATTTCGGAAGTGATTTCGGAAGCTTGAGAGTCCTTGGAAACTGAAAATTTGCATTTTTTGTGCCTTTAATCAACGCTATTCAGTAAAATCCTCTCAAAAATGTGTTTTTAAATGGAAGTAGAATGTGCAGAGCTAAAAAATAAAAATTCAATAAAAATGGCCAAAACAGCAGAAAAATGCTGCTATCTTCCATTTCATTATATTAAGGAGCGCCTGATTTCACCACGATGCCCTACATATATGTATACATGTATTTATCTATGTTTGCTCTTCTGTTTTTGTTTTCTAAATTTCTTCACAGGGATCAGTAAGAATAGAATTTTATCATTATAATTACTATTGCTCAAGGTCGTAGTACTTGCCTGTATGATGTAGACAAAACTGGCCAAAGTGAGTGTAAGGGCCGGGTGAGACTGAGTGGCCGTGTCCACCACAGCCGGCCACAGGGCCATGGTCAGGTAGGCCAGGCAGCAGCCCGCTGAGAACAGGTCATGACGTTGTTGAAGGGTTACAGTGAGGAGTTGAGTTGGCATGTGTTTTTCTCTGAGTGCATGTGTGTGTGTGAGTGTGGGAGGGAGAAGGAGAGAGAGAGAGAGAGAGAGAGAGAGAGAGAGAGAGAGAGAGA
>NW_004798074.1:221255-222546 GCF_000002075.1 Aplysia californica | reverse complement strand
GAGAGAGAGAGAGAGAGAGAGAGAGAGAGAGAGTGTGAGTGAGTGTGTGTGAGTGTGTGTGTGAGTGTTTGTGTGTGTGTGTGTGTGGGTGTGGGTGTGTGGGTGTGTGGGTGTGTGGGTGTGATTGTGTGTTTGTGTGTGTGTTCATGTGTTTGTGATAGCATGTATCTGTGTAGGAGAGTGTACGCTATGTTTGGGTATAAATATGCATGGTTGCAGCAGTGTGAATGTGTGTGCGGGTGAAAGTGTGTGTGTATGAGTGTGTGTGTGTGTGTATGAGTGTGTGTGTGTGTGTCTGCGTGTGTGTGCGTGTGTGTATGTCCACTATGATTTAATAAAAATAATAACACTGGGCAGAAGTAGAAGGTGCAAATTACATGAAAATTATTCTTGATGTACTTCTTGTTTTTAGTAGAGATTTTACGGCGCTTGCAACAGCATAAGGTCATATGAGCGCCAAGGGGTGGATGTCAACAGAGAAGTCCTTAAAGGGAATCAGACTTACTCTGCTCACATCTCTAGCTTCAACAGCACAAAGTCTGCTTCGACTATCAAGGCATCCCGATAATAGCGGGTCACAAGAGTAAAACAAACATACAAAAGAAGTAGAGGAAAAATGACGATAGTAAGGACTAGGAAAGAAAAAGCAGCAGTTCCCTGTTGCAGTTCAGGCACAGTTATGAGCATGACATTGATGAATCAGCCCGTTAACAATTACAATTCTACTGTGCGTAAGAACATGGTCAATCTCCCCCCTTTGGGAATGGCCTAAAGACACTTCAGTAAGTCAATAACACCGCCCCGAGGGGGTTGATGTACCTCTTTTGATGGGGGCCTCTTTTGCCTTCTATACTTCTAGTGAGAACAAGTTTGGGTAAAAAGAAGCACATCAACACAATAATGGTCATCTAATGCTAAGATTTAGCAAGAAAGACAGACAGAAACAATAGAGGGAAAGTGAAGAAGCAGGACCTATCAGTGGTGCCCTCTTACCGCCCGCATTTGAGAACAAGACGATGATCTTCTTCAAAAACAAATAGCAGTGAATGTCACTAACCTCCAAATGCCAGATACGGGTCCTGGTAAAAGTACAAGAAGTAGAAGCAAAATGCGGCAGCAATTGCGTTGAACACGGGTGTGCTCTGTCTTCGGCGAAACAATGAGCCTAGGAGAAGGGCTAGGAGAACCAATGAGCTAAGAAAAAGGGAAGAGAAGAAAAAAATCAGAGAAATTATTTATTCTTTTGTCTTGTTTGAGTAAAGGAAAAAGTAAAGAGAGAGAGAGAGAGAGA
>NW_004798074.1:215751-220102 GCF_000002075.1 Aplysia californica | reverse complement strand
TGTGTGTGTGTGTGTATGTATGTGTGTGTGTGTGAGAGAGAGAGTATGCGTAATTGAAGATGTGTATGCGGGGGTGCATGCGTGGATATATGCATATGCGAGTGTGAGTGTGTGTGTGTGTGTGTCTGTGCGTGAATTCATGCATGTGTGAGTACGCATGTGTGCCTGCGTGCATGCGCGTTTATATGTGACGGACTTACCCCCATGGGAGGGGTTCAGGCCCATGGTTGGGGTAACCTTTGACCGTCCAGCGGGCCAGGAGGGAAGCCTCACCAAAACACCAGTGTGTCAGGTACAGTAGACTGCCCAGGCCCAGACCAGACGTGACCCAGCTACACTGGCCGTCTGATTTCTCCGCTGTAGGGGGAGACTCAACCACTGGGGTCTCTGAAATGAATCCAATAGATAACAGATAGATGTGACTTTTTTACTGGAGCGTCAGAAACAAATATCAGCTGAATGCGCTGTGGACACTTTAAATACATTTTCCTCACCTAACCCAGAAGAGAATGGGTACAAGTCCAAAGACAGTGAAAGACCTTGCAAGTACCGTAAATCAGTGTTTGAGTGCCTGTAAAACAGTAACTTGTACTGAATGGTTCTTAGGAGGCAGAAAATGTCTTAGAATGTACAAGGGTCTGTCAGGGTTATAATAAATGGGAGAACACAAAGAGCCAACTCTTGAGCCGGAACAAGTGCTATAAACACAATTCATCATTGTTTTTATTTTTATAAGTAATCCAAGGTTTTTACAAATTCTTTGGGAGTTGGATGAAGAAGCTGAGCTGAGGGTTTCTCCTCAAGATGCAAGTCTAGACCCAGCCCTGCCTGGGGAAAAAAAAACCAAACCTCCTATCTACTGGCTACAGATACCAGAATCCACTCTAAAAACCAAAAAAAAATTATTTTTTAAAATTTAAATGACAGAATTTCATTCATACAGATATCATCAGAAGCACCAGATTGGCTCTACCTTCCAGAATATATCCTAATGAGGAGACAAGTCCTGCAGCCAAAACGATGGAGTTGCTGTACTGGTCCCACCATGCAGGAACGAATGACGTGAACCATACACGGCTCGCCAAGTAAGCATGATAGCCAACAATCAAGCCCCAGAATGTCCGATACCTGGGAAAACAAAAATACTGAGCAACACAGCAGAACAATTATGATGAGCTACATGATATAGTTTTTCTGTGAATATTTAACAGACAACATCCTCCACAAAAAAGATATAGGTCTATGTGTATAGAAGCAAAATTGAAACACTTCAAGTTGAAAAATACAATTTGCATAGAGCAGTAATAAAGTCCATTCACCTTAGACTGACATATAAAAGAGCAAGTGTGAGGCATCGTGGTGAAATCAAACGCTCGTCAAAATAGTGAAATCAAAGAAACTGGCATTTTTCTGTCCGTTTGGCAATTTAAAAATTTGGGGGGGGGACTTAACACCTTTAAAATCCATTAAAAAACACATATATACTAAAAAAGGCTGATTAAGGCACAAGAAAGTCAATCTGCTGTTTCTAAAGACTCTCTAGCTTCAGAAGTCGCCAAACCTTGGCCGTCATTTTCTTGCTAATTTTACCTCTGAAATCAGGCAACACCCCACCACCCTCAACCTCAAATATCTCAACTTCTATTCATGACAGATGAAAGCAAGACAAATGAACAAGCTTTAAAATCATACCAATAGTTCCACATGTCCAAAAATTGACGAGCGCCTGATTCCACCGTGTTGTGACAAAAGTAATTGAGGAGGGGTAACACGAACAGACAGAATGTGTCAAAAAATAGAATTTATTTCCAAGAGCATCCAGTGTTTAGACGTTATATCTTTTCCGTCTGTTACATTCCAAACTATTTTTCCCAAATCTTACCCATTAAAACCTAGTGACAAAATTTTTACTCTCTATTTTTCTTGTGATATCCCTTGTATTCCCCATGCTATACAACTATCACTGTATGAACAAACTTTTCCTAAAACCTGACTGGGAAGCACTACCTTCTCAAAACTATTCCAGCTCTCCTGCATTAACCCTTTGAGCCCTGACTCTCAGCAGAGTAAATATGATGAATTTTATACACAGGCTCTTCCGCTCAGGGAAATGTGATGTTTATGTTTAAACGTGCAGGCTGAGCAGACGGAAATGGGTCAACTCACCTCACAGCTTTGGCTGGATGCCACAGTGTTGCAACAAGGACCAGCATTGATATCCCTGCCCCTCCCCCCAGGACAGCCAGTCTAAGAAATGTTGTGTTTGCCTGATAGGACACCAAGCTACACACTGTGAGCAGTCGCAACAGGGTCAGAACCTTCAGAGTAAAAAAAAAGATTATTCAGATGAAATTGACTCAACAAAAATATAAATAACTCGTAATAATTCAGACAAAAAAACACAGAAAAGTAATAAAATAAGGATCAGTCTTAGTTCTTTCAACACACGTACAATAAAAAGTATAATTTCATGTTGAAAATTATTCTTTTTATTAAGCAAATGAAAAGTAAATCAAAGTGACAAGAAAGCACAAGAACTCTTTTGAAACTTAAAATAAAACTTCAGAAACTGGTGATATGTTGAATAGAACCAGTTAAAGGTAAAAACAGTATTCCTGTTATTCAACAGACCAGGCAATATGTTGGACCTCCAAATTCAACAACAGGAGAAAAGGTTTTCATTTCACACAGTCTTGAATTTCTTTACACAGAGTCTTAGATTTTTCTATCTCTAAATAAGCATACCCATTTATTTTGAAGGGCTGGAAACACAGAAGTACACAAATCAAAGTGCTGGCAACATAAAGTAAGCACACTCTTTCACTTTTCAAAGTAAATATACCCATGTACTTCAGAAACTAAACATGCCCATTCATTTAACACAGTAAACACACCCATTTATTTCACACAGTAGACATACCCACTTATTTTGAAGTGTTGGCAACACACCCGGAATCAAACAGAAAACAGGAGATAGCCACACAACTGCAAAAGCTTCATATCCTGATATTTCAAGTTCATTCAGGGGGTAGAACCAGATCATTGGCGCAAGTCCTTGAAATATACTCCAAAACACATACCCTGAGAGAAACAAATACCTCCAGTAAGCAAGCAAACATACAATCTCCAGGCAAAACGTAACAAAATACAGTTGTACCTGTGTAAGATGGCGCAACACATTGTTGAGAAGAAAAGTGGCTATATAAGACAAGTGGCTGTCATACACAAAACTGACCAAAATGAGAAAAACAAACCATTTACTTCTGTAGTGGTATATGATAAATTCTAAACAACTACTTGACAGAGAAGGTTCAAATTTGAGCACACTATGGAGGAAAGATAGATCTCTTTAAACCTTCCCGGCGTTGAATATCAAGCTCCTTTCAGTTTTCGGTGTACCAAATATGAAAGTGTTTCAGACACCAAAAGTATAGGTTAATTTATGAGTACGAACTTCGACTTCCTCATAGGGCCTAGCCTTCTATCATTAGTTTGCCTTATTTTCTGATTGGTAACCAAGTTTCATTCACATTAGTCCAGCAATAGTGCAGAACAAGCTCAAGAAAGTTAGTCCCTTACGTTCCGACCCGATCCAAAAATCCACCCGAAAACGGGGACCAAAATTTCCCCGTGCGCGGAAGCCCAATTGGCATTGCTAACCAAGGCATCTTTGCAGTTTGCATAAAATTGCATTTAATTTTTCTATTTATAGAATTATGAAAACCAATCATGATAGTTTCGTTTCTAGGCGTTAAAAATTTGACAAGCAATACATGTTTTTAAAGAGGGAAAAATTGTTCTTAAGAAGGATTGTGTCCATGTCTGTATAGACACTGTTGAGATTAAATCATAAAGACTTAGGCCTCGGCTAGTAACTCTAGAGTCAATGTGCCAGACAGCAGGCAGTTAATGAGGTCAAGTGGCTGTGACTCTTGTGCGTGAAAAAAAAACATGAATAGGCATGTGTGGTCACATGACTGACCCATTTCTTCTCACTTTGAATGCTATTGCAGTGATCTCCCTTGATTTGTGTGCTGGGAGCAGGTCGAATCACAATGCCTCTCGAGGTGCCGTGACTGCATCAGTTATTTTTACGGTGCGCGGCAATTATGCCCTCACCGCTTCATTTTGCCTGCCCAGTGAGCAGCATTCCATGCCATGGTTCTTTAATTATACAGAGAGAAACTTGCATTACTTGCATACTTTACTTGTTTTTCATTGTTTTCATTCATTCATTTATTTATATGCATTCAGAATGACCACTCATTTTGAAAAGAAAACATTTCTTGTTCAAAAAACAAAATACAAATATAAGAAATGAGGTAGTAAAAGTTCTCTTACCCCTCCCCCC
>NW_004798074.1:142559-215651 GCF_000002075.1 Aplysia californica | reverse complement strand
TTTCTCTCTCTCCCTCTCCCTCTCTCTCTCTCTCTCTCACACACACACACGCACACATTTACAAACACATGCACGCATTCAAATGAATCAAGCAACACCAATAAAAATCTGATTCCAAATGGAGACTGGTTTTCACTAAAACATCAATGTTATGCATATTTCTCTCTCTCTCTCTCTGTCGCTCTCTTTCTCTCTTTCTTTCTCTCCCCTCCCCACCCCCCTCTCTCTCTCTCTCTCTCTCTCTCTCTCACACACACACACATTTACAAACACATGGCACGCATTCAAATGAATATATAGCAACACCAAAAAACTGACAACAAATGGAAACAGGTTTACAATAAAACATCAATGTAAGGCATTTCTCTCTCTCTCTCTCTCTCTCTCTCACACACACACACACACACACACAAACACATACACACTCACACTCAAACGAATACAGCAACATCAGTAAACTGTCTAAAACAATGTGGTGCACTTCTCTCCCCCTCTCTCTTTCTTTCTCACTCTCTTGACCCCTAAACCCAGCGCGGCAGCACTGCGGCACAAAGAATTTGTCATAGTGCCCTTACCGCGGCCTTTTCTCTCAACACGTTAAAAATGCACGAATCGCAACACACCAAGTTGCAAAATCATTTGTAGCCATTTATCCACTAAATAAATAACAATAAACATCATTAAGTAAACACCCTTTGAATATGTGATAAAAAGTGTGAACACACCTGAAAACTCAAAAAGCGATGTCAAAATTGGTACGACGACAAAATTTCAACTTCCTGGTTCGAAATTGCCACGTGTCCGCAATGGATCCAGAAAGAAAGAAACGAAACAGCACAAGGGACATCACTGCAGTTTTAAATTTACAAAAATAAAAGTAGTAAGTGAAAAATTGCCGAAACTAGACCAACTGCTGCGCTGGGGTCACCGCAGCGGTCGGCCACATCGACTCTAGACTTTACTTTAACTCTTGTCCTGCATCTGTGCTGAGATGCGAATCTTATCAGCCACCGATTACGTCGGACGTTCCGGGCACATGAATAACCCCCTCTCACAAGCTGATAAAACATTACGAGTAGTTAAGCCCATTTTAATTAAACCTTTCTACACGCTCTAGTTGTTATGAGATATAAGACCTGGGGTTCGAAAGGGGATATAATATTGGTCAATTTCCGAATGTTTTGAACTCAAATTGTTCCTTCTACCTGCACAATGGTATTCAAAATTATCAAACTAGCTTATTCAGACCTGCCACTCTATGAAACCTCAAAATCAGGATCTCAGGGAGGAAAAATCGGGATTTGGTGAAAAAAATCGGGATCAACAGCAAATCAGCAAGGTGACTGCCAAAGCTGACTTCAAATTTTTCCAGTGGTGTCCATAAATTTCTTGGCCTAACTATAAATGCCCTCCGTGTGTCTTTGTTTGTTTGCGTGCGTATGTGTGTGTGTGTGTGTGTGTGTGGGTGTGTGTGCGCGTGGGTGTGTGTGCGCGCGCATGTGTGTGCGTGCGTGCGAGTTATTACTTTTTGTAAATCCTGAAGCATCCTTGTCCAAGTGTCTATACCCCCCCCTCCCCCCGCCCCTACCAATAAGTCCCGAAATACTCATGTCACGTGACGCGAATGCGCGATTGAAACAATTTTACTAACGGGTCCGACTAACTGCACATTCACACAAAACACTCGGATGAGCGACAGTCGTTCTACTTCTAGGATAACAACGGCGGCCGACAACCAAATATACCTACAAATACCAACAATCTCTTATCCCTCATAATGCGTTCAGACTAAAGCAACGACAACGGCCGTATGTTAGTCTTGTCAGCACAGTTACAGTTAGTTGTGTAAGGGTTAGAAAGACTGTTGCTCGTCCGAGTGTTTGATGTGAACGCGCAGTTACCAGACCTCGGACAAAGGCTTGTTTTGAAAGTAACAGCGGAGCTACGAATATTATCGATTATTAAATGTCCCAAATTGTAACAGTTACCAGGCTATCATCGGAGAATTCTGAGTGCACGCAAGGATCACACACAACTTGGGGTGAGTCAACTACTAAATGCGGCATCGATATTTCGGGAAATAGTGCTCCCAGTTCCTGCTGACAAAAAGTTCGACAGGTGCTTCCCACGATAAAGGAGAAGGCAGAGTAAGTTTTTCGAAAAATCCAGCACAACAGAGAGTGGGACAAAAAAATCAGGATACACGCGATCGAAATCGGGAAAATCGGGAGGATTGAGATTTGGGGCAAAAAATCGGGATATCCCGACTAAATCGGGATGAGTGGCAGGTCTGCTTATTTTTTATTAGGTAGTATCATTTCATACAAAATCAAGCTCATTTGACAGATTTTGTGTGTACAGTGGAGTCCACTTATAGCGAGTCCGGAAAAAAACGAGAAGTCTGTTATAAAGACACTATTCTAAAACCCCATTTTTTTTCTCTTCTTTACCTCTGTAAATAAAATACTGCTATAGCGCCTTCAAACAAACATGCGAGTCGGTTAAAGCAGAATATTGCTGTTGTTGTGCACAGTGCATGGGCCAATTATACATAATGTAAAACCTCGCTAGTTGAGAAACTAGTTGGTGATCTAGCGAAACAAAGAATGGGAGAGTCCACGTGTGTGAACAATGAAGGCCGGAGCGACTGAGGAGGGAGGGTGTGGCATGCGCAGGCAAGCAGAACGCATCGCGTGATAGGCCAGCGTAAGCCTAGTTTAGATTATGAAGGCCTACCAATACCATGCCTCTCACTTCTCCTATGCAGGGATGGAGGGGTCACAGCAATGTGATGGATGGAGCGAATGTGTGACGTGCGCAAGCAGACAGAATGCACCACCGGGTGGGGTGGGGGAAAATACAGCTGGCGACTTAGCCTAGAGCCCTTTCTTTCTGATCGCCAATGCTGAGCTGTCAGTCCACATCGCTAGATCTAGCGCTAGAGAAAGAAACCTGATTTGATTTTTGATCAAGTAAGACCTAGAGGTCATGTTGAAACAAAGTCATCATCAGGGGAGATAGAAAAAGAAAATAAACAGAACACCAAACTCATGGATTAGGCCTACTTTACAGTTTCCCTTGAATTTATTACTGGATCCCTTATAGCGAGAATCCTGCTTTAACGGACATTTTGCTCCGGTCCCCTCTCTCTCGTTATAACAAGATTCCACTGTAAAAGCATGCATACTTTGTTATAGAAAATAAGATCGTCTCTGTGTATATCCATTGTTGGACAGTGTCCTAAGGTGTGGTAGATTAAGATGCGTTTAGATAATATAGTTTACAAGTCATGGGAATATTTCGCATGTGTAGGCTACAACTCATACTATAAATGTAACATATTTACACCCCCCCCTTCTCTCTCTCTCTCTCTCTCTCTCTCTCTCTCTCTCTCTCTCTCTCTCTCTCTCTCTCTCTCTCTCTCTCTCTCTCTCTCTCTCTCTCTCTCTCTCTCTCTCTCTCTCTCTCTCTCTCTCTCTCACGCACATACACATGCATGCGCACGCACTCACGCACGCACTATCTTCCCAGACTGGACTAAATAAGTACCGTACTCTTTAATAACAATCTTAATGCCTCACTTTTCCAAACAGAGCACACAGGACGAGTCCAAGTGTGTGCTTACCCCAGAACTGCTTCTAGGATGGGTACAATGTTGTCAAACTGCATACTATGAGATTGACCTCTTTTCTGATTGGCTGCCAAGTTTCATTCATATCCATTCCTGAGAAGCGGCGTGAGAGCGAGTTGAAGACAACAACCTTTGCGTTAGTTTGTCCCACGAAACACCCCCGTGGCGGGGGCCAAAAATCGGTGGGCATTGCTAAATTTGAACGTTCTGGGTCGTAAATCTACGACTACCCCCCTATCCAAAGCGGCTTCACATGGAGACCGGCCATTTTCCCCTCACTCTCGCGGCAAATGTTTGTGACCTACAAATCCCCGCATGACTGTTCCGGGCCCGTTCATTGGTCACTTGAAATAGGGCAATGGCGGGCGTGCACATCCGGTTGTTTTTCTCTCTGTTCCCCTGTAACATCGCAATGGGGGTATTCCGAGGCGAGGTTATCTCGTCTCGGGGTGTTCGCATCTCAACGGGGAAAATGAATTTTTAATTGTACGGCATGCTAGATTGAATTAACTTATCTTTTACAGTTGGCATGGTCTAAAGTCATCATAAAAAGCTTTGCAATTATTTAGTCACGCTGCCGACATATATTCTTAAAGATCCCAAGTTGTGAAACGATGCTATAAATAAAATGGACTCATCCCGACACCCCTTTTCTGCAAAATCGTAATAAGAAACACCAAAATTTTAATTATAACAAAATAACTACGAAATGGGTAGTAAATCTGACTGCAGAAATGATTTCTACACCCAAAAACACATCGGGTAGCCAAGTTTCTCTCTAACACTCCGATTAGTTACCGAGATATCATCGATTTTCTTACAGAATCTGCTACTGCGTGGTCCACTTTTTAGGAGTATTTTCCTATAATGTGGGTCATCCATATTTTGCCGACCTTTACAACCCCATAACTTTTTTATTTACAAACCGATTCTTAAAATTCAAGAAGCATAATTCTTAGAATTGAAAATTCTTTCTTAGGTACCAAATAAAAAAGGACTAAAGTGGAAAATTAAATTTTCATTGGCATTGCTAGTGAATGGGGATCCGACTCGGGACCCGAATTTCACATAAGATGATGCGCGGTGAGCGTGCGTTGAGCCAGGGGCTACATTGATTCGGGACCAGAATGAAGGCGAGGAGCCGAAATAGGCTTATCGGGTGACATAAACCCAGCCCCTGCATGACGAGGGTTTAAACTTAGTCTTTAGTTTTAGTAAGGATTTACGACGCTCGCAACAGCATGAAACTTGGTCTTAAAGAGATGATGGGTTAATGGAGACATCAGTACTGATCAGCCTTCGTAGTCTGCAAACTGTGCATTCTGCAGGCAACGTTAATAATCAACAGTAAGTTAGTTGGTAAGTACAGGGGAAGCCAGGACGGTACTACTTAAGAATCTGGGTCCCCCTTGGGGATAATTAGTTTTGACACCACGGACGATTACTTCTGGTTCTAAATGATTACTTTTTGATGAGCGTGCCGATATGGAGAGATAGCCTATCAAATCTAGGCTAATTGCATAACATCAAATTATGTTCAAATTCAGGGGGGCATGCCCCCCCGTCTCCATGTTTTTATTTGCCCCCCTTCCCCTGTTAATAACTAGTGAATTTTTAATGCTCATTTTGTAGGCTGGATCTAGATCTACTGATAGAACATCGATACCGAATATTTTTGTCAGTATCGATATCCAGTACTCTGTGTGGATGATGCCTAGTCAAGGAGATTAAAAGTAATGGAGGATGCTCTGTGGGCGGCACCGCACGCCTGATAGGAGCCCTCTCTCGCGGCGGAACTGTGGTCTACCTGCGCTGAGCGAATGCCCGACTTACGCACTGAAATCTAGATAAGAAAGAAGGTTTTATTCCGAAGTCCTTGAGATTAGGCAAGTCAATTAGTAAAAATGCCTTTCATCTGTGTTGTATTTAAGTGTAAGAACCGATATGATGCTGCAGTGGACCAAAGTTTTCACAGTTAAGTTGCTTTCCTTTTAAAACATTTGAATGAAAGTGTTTTTATGCCCCCAGCAACCCAATTTAGATCATTAACATTCATAACAGGCTGGCGGTCCAGCGCTACCTGCCAAGGCCAACCCAGGCTGAAAGGGATACAATACCCCAGCAGAAAGACCGAGATACTCAATTTTTAAAAGTATTCTTATTCTTATACATTATATATAATTATTAAGTGTATATATATAATTATTATGTGTGTGTATGTATATACATATTATACATTTATATTGCTTTCCATTGTGTGTGCAAATTAGATGCTACTGTTGTCTAAATGTAGATATATCTAGAGGCTCCATTAGGATAGGAAATCAATACTCAACAACAATAATGATGAATATTTTCTATGTTAAAGAAACACCAAACCACATCAGATGAGGGGAGAGGGTAGGGTGGGGTGGATAAGAGTTTGAGTCTTGTTAGATAGAACTATACTCGGTTTTCTATTGTTGTAGTCTTCACCTAAGATCCCACAATCAATAATTCCGGTTCAGTTAAGATTCTGCTGTTAAAAAATAAACCAAACAAAGCAACAACAAATTTTAATACACAAGAGTCATCACTAAGATAAATTACCCCCCCCCCCCCCCCCCCCCCCGGAGTGTAATATGGGACTAAAAACGCTGCTCTCCATATCATACTTTACTGAACAAAAAAACCAAAAAACCTTCAAAGGTCATCCACGCTCATGCATGCGATCACACCTCCAAAGGTGCTGTTATCTCTTTTTTTTAAATATTTGAAATCATTGTGCGCTCCACTTTGTGAAAACCAGAAAACAAAATTATTGTAATCAATAATATTATTATTTATAGACCAAGACATACTGTTAGCAATCAGATAAAGCTGGCATCGACCCTCTGTTGTGTTCGCTATTCCTTACACATAAAGTTAGTTATGAGAATCATGCAATCATAATATCTTAAATTCAGTTTTAAAGTATATTTTTATCCATTTCTAATACTTTTAAAATATTTTAGCATATTGAAAGATTATCTTTATAATTTGGTATGTTTGATAATTTTATGTTACTTGGACAAGTTTACTTCTTATTTTACACATCTTTTTGATTTTTAAACTAGATTATAACATAAAACTCTGAAAGAATTGAACAGTCTGTATCACACACAGAATCTTTTTTTCTCCCTGTCACTATCCGTCAGCCCGTCAGTTGATCACAATCTCTCTCTCTCTTCTCTCTCTCTGTCTGTCTGTCTGTCTCTCTCTCTCTCACTCTCTCTTTTTCTTTCTCTCTCTCTTTTATTTAATTTTTCCCATTCTCCTTCGTCCCTTCCCAAGGCCCGCCCCTCCTCTTTCATCCCTGCCCCATCCCCTCTTCCTTGCGTGCATTCCCCCACCCCGCCCACCCCCACAACGTGGCCCAGCCCGGTAAGATTCTATAAAAAGAAACGTCACAGTGCGAGATTTAGCCCACACTCGGCTGCCATATATTTGATCCCCACCGCGGCGTACTGCTCGTGGCGCCGCGAAGAGAGAGAGGAGGCTCCATTAGTTTTAAACTCCTTGTGCCTAGTCTAAACAGACGGGACCCAGATTCTTAACCCTCATCCTGCGGGAGCCGGGTTTATGTAGCCTGATAAGCCTATTTCGGCACCTCGCCTGCGTTCTGGTCCCGAGTCAGTGTAGCTCCTGGCTCAGCGCACGCGCAGCGCGCATCCTCTTACATGTCATTCGGGTCCCGAGTCGGATCCCCATTCACGCAGGTCAAGTGTGTGTGCGTCAGTCTGCTTGAGTTTGTGTGCGTTTGTGGCCTTCTTCTAGAACCACCTGCGTTGGTTCGTAATCGAGGCATACGTCTCATTCAAAACATGCCAAGTTGATAGCTCTAGATGTTCGTCCAATGAAATTATAGAAGAAATTGACCCACTTAGACAAGAGGAGCTCGAAAGGATAGTCAGGAAACAAGATTTTCATTTTTCTATACAAAATATTTCAAATGAGCTTGATTTTGTATGAAATGATACTACCTGATAAAAAATGAGCTTGTTTAATAGTTTTGAATACCCTTGTGCAGGTACAAAGAACAATTTGAGTGTAAAACATTTGGAAATTGACCTAAATTATCCCTTTTCGAATCTCAGGTCATTCATAACAACAAGAGCCTCCAGAAAGGTTATTCAAATGGGCATAACTACTCGTAATGTCTTATCAGCTTGTGAGAGGGGGTTATTCATGTGTTTGTAACACTTTATAAATAGAATGCTATGAAGGATAGAGCGTTATTTTCATCATCAGTTAACACACTCCCGCGGTATTCATGGCGAAAACACACGTTTCCCGGTGCGCGCGCTGTACACCAACAGTACACACTGAGTGACCCCGGCGGCCTGCCCAGCGAGTCCGACGTAATCGGTTGCTGATAAGATACGCATCTGGGCACAGACGCAGGATAAGAGTTAAAAGTTGTACCGCCAGACAAGCAGCCTGTTGGTTGTCACTGTTGAGTGATGGGACCTTCTAGGCCTGACGGTAAGATGATTCATCCATAAATGGGCTGCATACGTACCATATGTTCCATCTCTGACGATCAGTCTCATATATTCTATAAAATTGTAAGATGGCATCTTTTTAAATTTCTGTTTACTATTTTGGCCATCTATAACAGACGTCGAGGGTGCAACGGGGTTCGCCATTTTGTTTTGTTTAGAAACAACGGGAGGTCTTCTTATTATATTATCTATCTGTATCTCATTCAATGTAGATCTAGAAATATAACTATTTTTCTGCTTTAATTGAATTCTAAAGCAATGCAAATTTATTTCGTTGGACTAATTTTTTCAATAAATAAATTTGAATCCATTAACAGCTGAAATAAAGTTATTTAAAAAATAATAAAACTGTGTACATTATACATTATGGCCTCCCGGAAAATACATGTAATGAAAATTGCAACGTTCAGCAAATAAACGAATGATGAACAGGCCGCTAAATACGAATTCTCCTTCCTCGATTCCTCGTCTCCAACCAATTCAATCTTTCCTTGAAACTTCCTTCATGATGTTGATTGTTGAATTTTAGAGTCCAGATCTTGATCAAGGAATCTAGGCTTGTTCCAGTCGTGGTAGAGTCAGGGCCGACTCAGGCCAACTTTTTTTGGTCAATACTTGTAAACTTTACTTAACTCTTTCCTTCCTCTGGTATCCTTGCCTTAGTACTTAGTAGGATGTCGAGGGGAGGTGCAGGTTTCGGTCCTGTGCTGGGTGTAGAATCTACTGTACTGTGTAGTGTAGCGATAGATCTAGATCTAGATCTAGATCTAGATCTAGATCTAGATCTAGATCTAATCTAGATTCTAGATCAGATAGATCTACGTAGATTATGTTGTTCAGGACCTTTTTAACCCCCTTTGGAAGAGGCTAGCCATACTTTAATGACGGCTAGACTGGCAGTCTAGCCGTACTTAAGTACGGCTAGACTGGCAGTCTAGCCGTACTTATTCTTAATATGATGGCTAGACTGACCATTTACAAAAAATAGGCCTACTGAATTGTAAGTATACATTTTTAGTGTGCAGTACCTAAAGACACTAAAGTATTTGTATTTGAGACAAGACCAGGTGCCTTAATGACAGTTTTTAAAACCTCCTGTTTTCTAATGTTAATAGGGCCTTTCTAAGATAAGTACGGCTAGACTGGCAATCTAGCCGTACTTAAGTACGGGTAGACAGCCAGGCTAGCCATACTTAAGGACGGCTAGACTGTCAGGCTAGCCGTACAAGACTTAATATTGATGGCTGAATTGTGAAATTTTTGGCCACCTCTATTCTCACCCGGGGTGAGAATAGTGCAGGCGGGTCTTGTGGCTATTCTCACCCGGTGCGCGTGTCAACAAATTTTGCGTTTACCCTAAACCACAGAATTCTACACTGTGATAAGAGAAAAATTGTAGAATTCTGTGCTGTGAACAAACGTTCCATTACAACTGTACTTGTAGCCTACTAAAAGCGTACAATTTTGTCTGTGGGCAGTGGAGAGAGAGAGAGTGAGAGAGAGAAAGAGAGAGAACAAAACAAAATGGCGACCCGCGTAGTTCGGCTCGATTCGAAAAGTTAAATAGCCGTAGCATCTTTGTAGACAACCAAATTAATTTACTTTTGTGTTTTAACATCATTTTTAAACTTTGTTTTGGTCAATTTGATCGTCCACACCGATAGACAGTATTCAGAAAGAGACAGAGAGAGAGAGAAGAGGGGAGGAGTAGATCTTGCGAGAACTTCTGGGCGGGTGAGAATAGCCACTTTCGAAATTTTTAGTTTGCAATGCCTACAAAAGTATTTGTATTTCAGACAAAACCAAAAGGTGCCTTACTGACTTGCATGTTATTTCAACTTGAATAATTTACTAGATCTAGATCTAGATCTAATGAGACCTGTGTACTTAACAGGCTTGAATCGATAAGGCCAAACCTAGATCTAAGTACGGCTAGACTGGCAGTCTAGCCATACTTAAGTTAAACGGCTAGACTCTCAGTCTAGCCGTACTTTAAGTACGGCTAGCCACTTCGCAGGTCTTTCTTGGTCTTCCTCTTGATTTAAAGCTGGACTCTACTAAGTTAGATCTAGGGTGCTGTAAGATATTGTTGTAGTTTCGTTTGTTGAAGTCATGAGTAGGGGGGTTTCTGTCAGGGGGGCATGCCCCCCTGAATTTTATCCTAATTTGATGTTTTGCAGTAAGGTTGCATCCCTACTCTTGGTGTAGCCTATGAGTATTTGGTCAACAAGATTTCTGGATTTCTTCTCTGGATGTAAACAAATGGATCGTGGACTTTAACTTTACGAAGCCTTTTTAACACTTTAACGAACGGAACTACAAGATCACCTTCAGTGGCGGTGGGTAGTGAAGGGCTCACGGGCTTGAGCCCCTACCCCCTCCCCACCCACCACCCCCAACTCTATCCCAAAGGAAATGAAAGTTTCTCCATAATGAAATTAGCAGTTGAAACCGTTATGACTGCACGCAATGAACACAGAGTGATCAACTTGGCAGCTTGCTCGCTTATCCAATCACTGTTGACAGTTGTCACCGCTTACAACTATAGTAACCCAGCAGCCAATCAAATGTCTCTAGGGCTCAGCGAAGATGAGCCCTTTTCCCACAGTCCGTCCTTAATGAAACTCTTCTTGTAAAAAGGTAGAAGACTGGGGAAAAAATAACACTGTACACAGGGCTCACGCTCTCCTAGCCCTGACAATCGGGTGAAAGTTTACGACACACTTTCCCCCACTGACACAAATACCTATGAGCTCATTGGTTCTTTGTTGGGTGCGTTCGACTTTCTTGACTACACGACCTAATCCAGCTCATAGAAGTATTATGTTTGAAGTGCTGTGTGTGCATGTTTGTGTTTGTGCCGCTGAGATTTAACAGTTATAATTCAGGTCGAACTACTTTTACCCCTTTACGGCAACTCTTTCATCACACGAAAACTAATTAGAGGAAATTTGGAGGTGAATCGGCTTCATCCCCACCATCAACAAGAATTTAACGAAGAACAAAGAGATGGAAAACAAAGGAAACTCTTCTCGTTTGAATGGTTCTCAAACTGCCGTGGCTCACCGTGAGTATAGAAAAATCATCACTATTTAGTTCTTATATCTTATTGCTTGCTATTTGGTGGTAAAGAACTGGAAGCAGCCTAAGCCCCACCCAAATTTTGGTCCACCCACCGCCACTGATCACCTTGTAAGCTTTAGACGTTAGTCGTTTCTGGGGCATTCTGGTTAGATGTTCAAACCATTTGACTCTTTGACGCTCTATGAATTTTATTACTGGCTACTGGTGGTATTCCAGTTTGTAGATATGTACGTAGTCTAAACAGCCGTAAGCACTGCTCACCGTCGAACGCTCCGTATCCCGGACTCTAGCATGGAGATCATCAGGAGAGAATGCGTCGCTGTTTCGGGCTCTTCCTCTCTACAGCTTTTCTGACGCACCGAGCCCCCTCACCGATGTGAGGTCTCCATGTTAGTTCGACTGTTTTCCTCTGCTGCCAACTTTAGGATTCATTCCAGCTTGAGTCCTCTCGCTTCAACCAGATCCAATGACTGGCTTTCTCTGCTGTCTCCTGAAGGGAGTTTGTGAGTTCGTTGCTTTTCTTTGCAGTAAGTCCTGCCACTCTCATCCACTTACGGGCGCTTGTTGCTACAAAACCTCTGCATCCTACCTCTACCGGAAAATGGGAAAAATAGTTTTCTTTCTTAATGCCAGTCTCTTCTGGTGACGTTGATGGTTTTGCGGAGACACGTCATGCCTCATTTCGCGTGCATTGCTTAAAATTTCTTTCTTCTTGTGCCTTTTTTAGAGACCATGTTTGGCACTGGTACTGGTATGTTAATGTTTGTATGAAGATGCTGTTGATGAGCTGGGATTTCACTTCGGTTTAGATGTTCTTGTGACTGAGCTGGGGTGCTATCTGGTAGGTCGATCACTGCATTTGCCTTCATAGTTCTTTTTTCTATTTCTTTGTCCTTACACCCATCATGTGTGAAGATGCTTCCCAAATATTCTTCTACTTGTTGGAGCTGTGCTGAGTCGTTCTGTTTCATACTAATAATACAGAGAGGGCCAGTTTAGATAGATCAAGTAACTGTAAAGCTCACGTCTCGACTGTTATCATTATTTTCGAAAAATGTTCGTAACTCTAGAAATATTTTGGAACAAGAGTCGGAACGGACATCATGCTGGACTCAATTCAGAGTCCAAATATAATTTTTGTCTATTCAGACTCGAGTCCGAATGGAGTCACTTTTATAAATTTCTCCCTTCTATAGATCTATAATTCTTTCTCTGCCATCTGAGAATTTTACTCATAAATTTGTACAGTCCATTCCATTTTACAACAGCCTCTGTTATTACAGGAACTTTGATGTATTACAGTGATGAACTGTCGGTCCTGTCTGTCCTGAGTATGACTGTATTTAGACCATTGCCATTGCATTTTTCAAGTTCACCAACTTTCTTTTTGTAGTCTACTCCTGCAATCAGTGGACTCGGTGATTTATTGTGTGCCATTATTTAATGTGGTATTTCATATTGTCATGCAAGCAATGTTGATGAACTGTAAATAAGGCAAAGGTCTAATTGACATCTTCACATCATTCGGAACTTACTTGATAACCTACTACGACTACGCACATTCGTAGTCTTTGTTGTGGGGCCAATGGTCAATATTAGGGGGGAGTAGCCACAACATGATAACATCATGTGTCAAAAATGATTTTAAGAAGAGAGACCTCAAATATAGTTTTCTATCTTTACTACAGATGTGTGTGTGTGTGTGTGCTTTGATTGTTTTTCAAAGTTTTTGCCATTGGAAACGAAAGTTCCCTCTGGAATAATTGGAAACCAAACTTCCCTACTGGAATAAAAGTTTCATTTAATTTATATTATATATATAGAAATTGATTTTATATTTTATAATTTAAAAAAAAATAATAAAATGATCCTTGTGAAAAGGCTAAAAAAATCAAGGCAATTGAAGCTTCTTTTTATATATATTTGACTTTTGATGTTGATTATCTTTTTGAGACCCTGAATCAATTTTGAGTGTAACTGCCTTCCTTGCAGGGTGATGCATTCGTGATGATGAGGGGGAAATTCCAGCCTTGGGACTGACTGTTCAGAGATGGCCATGCAACGACGTGTGTTGTTGTCTGCGACTGTCATAGATGTTCTGGAGGGATCAGTGACTTATGCTGCATGTCCAGAATGTTACTCCAAGCTTACACAAGGGTTAGTGGAAAGCAAATAAATTTTATGTCATCTATAGCAGCTTCAATCCAGCTGATACAGTTGTCGTATCTCACTAGTAGTAAGTAGTAGTTCTGTTCTCAACTGAATGAGGGTTCTATAATTAATACTATATATCTTTTTATCTTTTTCTTTCAGGGACAGATGTTAAATGAATTTAAATCTACAAAGTTTTTATTATGGCTACATTAACATATACTGTAACCTTTAGTGCGAGGGGAACGGCATCCCGAAAGTCCCGATTGGGCTCAAAACTATGCATTTTAAGTTATAGGCATTTTTAGCTTCTTCAGCCTCTCTTACAACTATTTCACCACAAAAGAACCTCCTAAATCCTTTTTTCTTCCCATACCGGGCATGTTTGTCATCACTATTTCCTCATAAAGTCAATCTTTTATTTTTCTTTATTGCCTGTTTTCTCGAATCTTGTTTTTTCTGTACTTTTTAAAAAATAACTCCACCATTTTTCATCCAATCTTCATGACATTTTCACAGAATGAAGAAAAGATGTAATACTAAAAAAATTTTGTGATGAATTTTTAATATAATATGGATAATATAATATGGAATAGTTTTTTGTTGATGGTGTTTGGAGTGTAGATTTTCACGGATTAAAAAAAAATGTGAGTACTAGCCTACTTCAGGAAAAAATGCATTAAAAATTTTGTAGTATGATTAGGAAAGATTCATGAAACAGATTTGTAGATCTATTGTTTGCCAAGATGCATGCAAAGAAACAATGTATTTCTTTAAGAAATAAGTGCTATATTAATTACGTAAGACATGTCAACAAAATCCAATATGGCCGTTGTGTCCATGGAAACAAAATGTTTTTCTCAAATTTGATTGCGGATTTCAAAACTCCTTACTTACTTACTTACTTACTACCCATTAAGCCACCTGGCGTTTAGGGCAGCAACAAAGGATCTCCCGCTCTGTCTGTTTTGGGCCATCTTGGTCAGCGTTCCCCACAAATGATTCCAGGACTTCATTTCAGACTCTACTGTGCGTCTCGAGGTCACTTTGGGTCTGCCCCTTTTGTGACGTCCTTCGGATGTCCAGTGGAGGGCAGTCTTCACAATAGAGTCTGGTTTTCTTCTCAGAACCTGTCCAATCCATCTCCATCTTCTCCTTTTTATTATGGTGGTTGTTGTATGTATGAAATTTGATAACGTTTGATCCGCTAATAACTGAGATAGCCTTCAGCTGCCATGTCCCCCCCCCCCCCCCCCCCCCCACTCTTAATAACTACCCGCCCCGCCCACAAAACAAAACCACTACAGTGGGTGTTGCATTCAACGAGGTTGCCGGGACTGGCTTGTTGTCCTTGTTGGATCCGACCTCTCGTTGAACGTGACTAAGGCTAGGAAAAAAGAAAGGAGACAAGTTATTATATTGCATGATGTGCCAATACCAGTAATTAAAACAGTTGTTCCCCCTGATGACGATAATCTCAAACAGCATCAGTGTGCGCGTGTTTGAGTTTGAGCTGTGTTCTGACCGTCATTTCTGCATTAAAAAATTTTTTTCATCCGGAACACTTTCTCATGTGGAAACACCCTCTCACACTTTGGCCTAGATCTACATAAAGTAAAGGCGAGAGCTTGGATTTTCTGATCAGTGATCGGGGGAAGAAAAGAAAACTGAAAATAACGAAGTTTTCGATCTAGACCTACCCTTCCAGAGTTCATCCAGTTTCACACAGCCCGTATCTCGTTCCCATCCACCCCCTCCCATCCCTACCGCAGACTAAACCTCGCCCATCCTCTTGGCTTTGGGGCCCATATTAAGTGGCACACTAGATCTAGCAATACAATGTGTTAGGAATCGAGGATATGCCTTGTGCTTCGCGTGAGGTGGAGAGAAAGGAGAAAAATTCTTCGCTTTTGGGGCCGCTAATTGCTTTTATTTAGTTATCGAGACCTCATTGAAAGCGACTCCGCTCTGTTTACAACCTCGTTGGAGCTGATGTACATTTACAATGAGATATAAAGGAAAAAATCGGGGATTAAGGATTGTCTCGTTGGAGCCGACTTCTCGTCGAATGTGACCTCGTTGAATGCGACACCCACTGTATTTGTGTGACTCATTTCATTACGGCAAATTTTACATCTTTATCTTTCAGTTCAGTTTTGCCGCTGTGCTCAACCAAAGCATCTTCAGTGATTAAATTATTATAGAGTTTGTTAATTAGGCATGCATATATATATATATATATATAATATATAATATATGTTATTATATTGGTTCAATTTTGTTTATAAACAACCATTGCCTGTTGCTGTTGGGGGTTGTCAGTTACTAATAAAATTATTTTTATTTTGTTTGCTACCTGTAAGCTTTGGAGGGGGGGGGGAATATTTGATTAATTTAGGCTAATATGTGGCCCAAATATAAATATAAGCTTTTATAGAGATGTTTTATTAAGGCTGCACATGTAGCCCCTGTAAACTTAGTAAAGGGAGTGAGGTGTTTGATAATTTTAAGGTAACACATAGCCACAATAGCTTTGAGATTTTTAAGTAAGGCTACATATATATCCTTTATTTTATTATTAGGTCACTCAGATATATAATAACCCAATTTTGATTTAATTTAAAAATTTTACCAACTTCTCAAGTACATAGCAGTTTGCTGTATCATTGACACTGGGGTTTTTTTTTTTACCTCCTCAGGACATGTCCAAAATGTGGCTTTTGGTACACTCAGTCAGAGATTTCATACCGATACCGTCTGTGTTTGGCTGTGTGCGATGGTTCTGCTGTGAGCTTTGTGACAGCATTTGGAGGCATGCTCAATCTGTTTTTTGGAACACCAGCCTCAGACTTCCAGCAAAAGTAATCTGCTTACTTACACTGTATTATTATCACACAGGTTCTCATAAAATTTCATTTTGTTTGCTTGTAGCAGCTGTACTGTTTTTTGATTGGTCACTGGAAATGCATCTTTGAGAGAAGGTTTCTGATTGGTGTTTGGGTGACTGCGTGTAATGTTTAATTAGACCTAGGCCTGATGCGCAACACGCGTGAATGCAGTGAAACACTAGATAGGCCTCAATAGGGTTTAAGATTAGCCAAGTAAGCCTAATCAGTTGCGCTCGAAGAACTTATATTCTTATAACGTACTTGTTCAAAGAATCACAAGAGAAATGTTTCTCTGAATGTAGAGATCTATGATTCTGATGTCGTCCGTGAATTTACGGTCAGGGGGTGGTGCCTGGAAAGCCATGTGGCCGCGCCGTTGTCTCTATGACTAGATCTTTGAGACTATGACTATCTCCAACAGTTTCCTCTTAGTTGTTCCTGGCATTTTATAGTGAATATTCATTACATTAGTATTTACAATGAGACTGTCTTTCTACCCCCCCCTCCATTCAACGCCTTTGTATTCATAAACGCAGTCGGGGAATCCTTCACAAGACAGTCACGTGTCGTCATATTATCGGCAAAAAGTGACCCTCACCCCAAAGGGAGGTCACTAGAATATCAAGGCAATGAAATGACTGCGTCCCTTCCTCCCTTTGCAAAGGTGCATGCAAACACACGCTCCGTATAAACACACGTTGAAGAACCCTCCCGAGCACTGTGCGTTTAGGCGGAGACTACTGTAGTTGTTATGCTATCCACACATCATGGACTTCTGTTCAAATCCTCTTTTTCATTGTTTATTGGTTTTTCTTTGAGAGGCATAGCTGATTAGATTGTATGTTATGATAGACTTACAGACACAAAGTTATCAACATCAAAAGTAAAGTAAAACTTCTGGCTTGTTCTGAGCTCATGCTCTATTATTATTATGTTTTTGAAGACACTTATACAAAATTCAGATCATATAATAAGTGCAAGAAAAAACTGATAAACATTAAGTTGCCAGTGAGAAATTTTAAAGTTGGCTTTTTTGTTTTTTGCAGTCTGTCTTTAAAATGGTTGAAAAATAATCTTGGAAAAGAATAAGCCAAAAGGGCTTAGTACAAAGAGTAATTTGCTTGATAGGCTTTCAGCACGTGTTGATGACCCATGTTTGATAATTACAGATGGATCAGATTGACTTTGTTCTAAGGATGGTATAGATTTTAGATCTAAATCTTGAAATTCATGAATGTGATTTAGGACTCTACTGAGTAGCTTGCTTCTCTGGCTCCAGGAAGTAAAGTTTTCAAACCTAAAAAGGTTGTTGTAAATTTCTAAGAAGTCTTGCAGTTGGTCGAGGTTGCATACCAAGAATGTAACAAGTAATGGCATGGCTAAAACGCATGAAATGAATATATATTAATAAATATAATTTAGAACTCCTTCTTTCCACCGTTAAAAAGGAATTGTTCGTAATTAATTTATTTGGTCATATTTTTTAAAACTCTTGAGATCCTCGTCATCACTCACACTGTACTGAGGTTTTTTTCCCCCTGTCCTTCAATAATTTTCCTTGTGGATTTGTTTCTGATCTCCATTTAAGACATTCAGTCGAACTTGCTCTAACAGCCACTTGTCCAAGACAAGCACCAGCAAGCACAACTGACCACTTCCAATTATACCCCTTTTTCTACATTATAATGACACTGTCCAAGATGTCCGCCTGTCTAAGATTATTACTTTCCTCCTCAACAATGAGTGGTCGTGGACAATTTCATCTGTATTAAGATAATTCATGTATATGGTAATAAACTCGCACAAAAAAGTCAAGGAACAAAAATTCAAAGAAAGATTGCTGAAGAACAGTTTAACTGAATTTATTCATTTTTTCACAAAAGATGCTTTCGACTCTCTAGATTAAGTGTGAACAATTTCAGATTTCAACAACAACAAGAAGTTTATATAAAATGAGTTTAAGTCACACTGGTCGGATTTCAAAAGTCTGAACAGCCAAAGTTCTTCATGAACATTGTCAATAGTGGATGTAGCCACTCTGTTTAATCAAACACTCGGCACAGTGTCGAAGCATGGATAGGACATGCCTTCGGAGAACTTGTTGGGGTTGGTTCTGCACTCCTGGACGAGGTAGCCCAAGAGTTGTTGAAGGTTTTGGGCAGGAGGGTGGTTGTCCCTTATCCACCGGTCAATGTGATCCCAAATGTTCTCTGTTGGGTTCAAATCGGGACTACAAGCTGGTCAGTCCATGCAGGTGACAGCTCGCTGCAGCAGGAAGTCCCTCACGATGCGTGCACGATATGGCGTGGCGTTGTCGTCCTGCAGTACAGCCTGTCCAATCTGCTTCAGGAGAGGAACAGCAAGGGAACGCAGGATTTCCTCCCTGTACCTTGCCGAGGTCAAATTACCCTGTATATGGTACACAGGGTCCTGTGGTGAGCTGAGAAGCCTCCCTACACCAGAACGGACCCTGCAAAGTAGAGCGGCACCTGCTGGATGCACTCAGGGTGGAACAGCTCTCCTCGACGCCTCCAGAAGTGGGCTTGCCTGTCTGGGTGCAACAGGTTGAATCTGGATTCGTCCGAAAAGACTACTTGGTCCCACTGACAATGTGTCCACTGTTATTGGCGAGCAGGCCACGCTGGCGAGCTGCTTTGTTGGGCGGCGTGTGCCTTGGGCACCTGGCAGGGACACAAGAAGCTAACCTGGCTCTACGGATACGGTTCCTTACCGTCTCCTCGCTCTCATGGACATTGTCTGTCACCCGTAGTTGGTCCCTGATCCAGTTTGCAGAGGTGGTTCGTGACGTCACGGCCTGTTTGACGATGAACCGGTCGACGCTGTTGTTGGTCAAACGGGGCGGTCCTGGTCGAGGCCTGTCCAGGACCCTTCCGGTCGCTCGCCATCGTTCTTGCAGCCTCTATATGACTGATGGAGACACCCCAAATCGATGTGCAACAACTGGGAACGTGGAGCCATCTTGGAGCCAGGTAAGGGCTCGTCCTCTGTCGACGTCAGGCAGCGAGTGTTGTTGGACCATAGTGTTGTAATGAAACATGGCAGGAAAAACGCCGGCTTATAAAGGGTTGTAAGTGAGCAATATTCACAGCTAAGACATCTGTTTAGCACATGCCAAGCTTAGTTTTAGCTAACAGTCCCTATGCCAATGTTGCTGAGTCAGAGAAATTTAGCCCATTTTTCATGCTTTTCGGCTGTGTTTCAGAATGCCCTGCGCCGTCGCTATGAAGCTGGTGCTGGCAAATTTGCTCTACAGGCAAACTGTGTCTAGTCGTCAGTGCGTGTGCCAAGTTTGGTTGACTGATCATAACGGATTTGTGAGATATTAAAGTTTGAATTTGACAGGTGAAAACACAAGCTGATCCTTGACTTTTTTGGGCGAGTTTATATACTTTTGTTTTTTTTGTCAAGGAAATTTCATTTTAAAAAACACCTTTGTATTGATTAGCTTAGCACCAAAAAATCCATCGGCAGACTGATGTTTTCTCACAACTGAACCTTTCAGTCTTGATAATTTTTGTCCTTAGGTATGTCTGCCCTCTTGAGAACCAGCTGGGCAGTTTGTCGACAAACACCGTCAAGGCTGCTGTGGAAGAGACGTTCGCTGGGAGAACTCTTGTGTTTGGTTTGAAAATCTCCTCCCCTCTTAATCCGAGATGCGCAGCAGGCATGTATTTCTCGTTTTTGGGTTTTTTTGGATAGGGTGGTTTGGGGGGTTGCGTTTTGAGGAATTTTTTGTTTTTGATTGTTTATTGTGTTTTTTGTTTTTTTTCGGGGGGAGAGGGGGTCTTTTTTTTAGTAGGGAGGGGGAGGCTGGTGGCATCCTCTCTGTACCTGCTTAGAAGCAGCACCCCTCTCCTTTCAGGCAACCATTTGTTGTTTTATAGTTACTCTTACTATGTATTAAACCATGTGCTTGTGGTTAGCATTTTTAGATAGGGCTTGATTCAAGGATTTTTTTTTTCTGGGGCAAACAGACTTAACCAGCCTGCTCTTCTTTGACTTTCAGTGACTTCAGCTACAACTGCATTGATGTATTTTGCACTGGCATTGTCTGTATCTCAGAAGGCTAGAAACTCTATCACACTTAGGTTAGAATTTAGAGATAAAGAGACCTGTCAAGTAAAACCCTAGTTGTGCACCAACAATGCTTCCATGAACTGGGAATCAAACTACTTACTTTTCCCATTAGATGCAAGCGTTTTATTTTTATCTCTTCACTAATGATTCCCTTTTTTTATTTGAATTATGTTCTTTGCATTTCACTCTTTGTGTTTCATATCTATATGTTCTTTTTCACTAGATCATGTATATTTGTGACAGGTGCTGGGTCTGTAGACAAGGACAAGGGGAATCACTCAGTACTCACACTACAGGACATTATAGAAATGACGGGAGTTGGAGCAGACATGAGGAACAATTTTGTGGCTACTCAAGTCCTGCCCCAGACATCACCACAGACGAGACAAACCGTTAGTCATCACTTGGATGTTCTGATGGCTGTGCTTGCCAGAGAAGACGCCAACCACGCTGTTCTCAGCAGTGGCTCAGACGAGGCCCAGCTGTCTCTGTTGCTACATTCCTTTCTCAGAGAGGCTAGGCCAGACCTGGAGCTGACTGAGTCATCTGTTAGCCACTGTCCACTCAGTCCAGAGGTCTCGGATGTCCTGTCGTCACGTTCCTCTCCCAGTGATCTTGACCATGTCTCGGTAGCTCTCAGCTGTGACAACTCAAGACTCAGCTCTGTTTCCTTTGAGTCCATAGACAGACCAAAGTCTCAGAACCTTTCAGATTCACGTATCCACTTAAACGTTAAGTCAGTTTCGCCAAATTGGAGGAACAGTTCTGAATCTTTCAGATATACTGGGCCATCGACTCCCCTTGAGCTTGATAAAGAGACAAATGACTTTTGTGATAGATCGCAGGATGATTTTAGAAAGAAAAACTGTCTCCATGCCTGTAGCCATCGCCAACATTCCAATGATAGGTCACTCCTAGGTCATGGCAGATGGGAATCAGGCGATGTCCTTGATTTACATGACCATTTGACCTGCCATGTACATACTTTTGATGGTGGACCAAGGAGGTCAGTGAGGTTAATCAACAGAGAATTAGGGAAGGATCTGCAAAACTTGAGAGGTAAAGAAAATACCCACCAGTATATAGGGAGAGACAAGTCGTGTTCTTTACATGATCAGATAAAATCCCGAAGACATGAGTTCAGTCACGTAGTTAACGCAGGCGTGTTAAAGGCTCAGCCTAACCAAGAGAACATGAGGAGTGAAAGAGCAAAGAAAGATGACAGAAAGAAAAGTTGGAAAGCTGGACAGACTTGGTGCAAAACTAATCACTTTAGACGGCTGCGTAAAATGTCTGGTGTGTGCCATAACAAGTTTGGTGGTGACAGATCAAAAGCTAGGCTGACACATGATTCAAAAATTGTCCAGGATGTGTCTAAAGGAAGCCCCCAGCTCCGTCTAAAAAATGCAGAGACCTGCTCTTCTATGGAGGTTCTGAGAAACAGTTTGTCTTGTTCCCAGAATGCATCTGCCCTTATCTTTACGCATGCTGCATGTGGAGGGGATCTATCGGTATTGTGTAGGACTCAGGATAGAAGCCACTTTGAATCATCAAGCGACCGATATGGGTTTGAGGATTCTCCACAGCTAAAAAATAAAAACATGTATTCCTCTGACTTTTACAGGTTGTTGAAAACAAATCTTAAGTCATCTAAAGAAAGTACTGCTACCATTCATAATGAGAAATCCGCTACTGATCTTAAAGAGACAAGTACTTCTGCTGATAATGAAGACCATGATTGTAATATGGGTGGTGGGAACTCAACAACTAGTGTTCAGGGTAATTATTTTTCTTGTTTTCCGGTTGCAAAAGATAACAGCTGCTCTCAAACGACCAACCCTCCTGTTGCTGTTACTTGTGACCACCAACACAATGTTTCTGTGAGAACAGTTTGTGAGAGCAAAACCCTTTCTCTGAAGAAACAGCTGGAGTTGCAACACTCTCCAACCACATTGCAGCAACTGCCTTCTGATCCTGCTGGTGGTCGTGACAGCTGTGATGTTGGTGGCGGACTGAACTTGCTGGGGGCGGCAATTAGTCCAATGGGTGGTCATCACACCAGTTTGGAGGAAATGCCGGAGTCAGAAGATTTTGATCTTTTCATGGCAGCCTGTGCTTATGATAATGTGCAGCCTGTGCAAATGACAGGGACACTCTCTGTTAGCAAAGAAGCTCAGTCTAGTGGTAATAAAAAGTCGTCTGGTGGCTTAGGAAGAAATATTTGTGATCCTACAACATTAATACAAGTGACAAGGGAGCCCTCTGATGGCAGCACAGAACCAGCTGGGGGTCCAGAAGGAAATCATAATTGTGATGTCATAAAGTCTCCCCAGGGGGTGGATGCTCCCTCTGGGCACAACGGAGTATGGACTAGTGGTCTCATGAGAACTTTTTGTGACTCTATTTCTTCACAAGGCCTAGCGCCTTGTGCTTACAACAGCTTGACTACATCCCTGCAGGCAATGGTAACTCCCTCTGATGACAATACTGACATGGCTAGAGGCAAATGTGACAATGAGGAGGACAATGCCAGAGAAAGAAACTTCTCACAACTTTTTGACGAGACTCGCCTTACAGACGCGTATGCTCAGAGTATCTCTGCCAATGTCACTTTACGACGACACTGTACTCGAAAGGACAGGAAGAAGAAGAAGACATCTCATGTCACCAGGAAGTCAGGTGAGGCTGTTTGCCCCACGCTTGCTCAAATATCCCCCTGCGAGACACTGGAGTCCACTGACAACTTTCTGTGCTCAGCTGTGGAGCCACCAGAATCTGAAGACATGTGGAAGTTTCTGGAAGACTGTGAGCCAGCTTCATGTGTTTCTTCTCAGGTTGATCATGGAGTTGAGGGCAGAAGTTGTGTTAGTTGTCTCCCCTTTCCCTCTAAGCATAATCTCGAGATGACCAGTGAGCAACTCGGTCGCATTCAGAATACTAAATTGCGTGGCGGTATTGGTAGGCCTACTGCTCAAGGGATCGTAAACTTCGACTCTCAGAGAAAAGCTAAAGAAAGGCTGTCTGTGGTTGTGAAACAGTCCGGAGCGCAGGATGGCTGGCAGTGTGATCTCAGAGACAGGAGGGAGAAAAGCGGAGAGACAGACAACACAAATGATTGTGTTTCTAGCCACATTCTACAGCAGCAGTCTTTATCATTTGATGAGATAAATATTGATTTTGACCACCTGAGATTGCCTTCTGCAGGAATTGATCAAAATGAATGCAGGACACTATATGGTTCTGCCAAAAATGGGTCAGAAGTCTCAAGGACTAAATTTCTGAATCCAATTGAGGTCACTTGCGTCAGGGGACAAAGTCGTAAGTTGTGTCAGAATTTTTTGTCAGGCTCATTAGCTGACAGACCTGATTCATCTTTGGAATTTGTAACTCCAGATATCAGCAGTGGTTTTCGAAAATCTGGGTCTAACGGGGGTGTGGCTGAAGTTACAACTGCCCAGTATCATTATGAGAACTCTCTAGAGTCATCGCACATGTCTGTGTGTCACACTGCAGCTCCTTCAGCTATTTCCCCACTTCCTGTTGTTTGTAACATCCAATCAACCACACTACAGAAGTCCTCAAACCCTCCCCTGTGTAACGTCAGACTCTCTTTTTGTAACCAGTCTATGGATCTCTTCGCTTCTCCTGGAGGTTCTCAACAGACGGATGAACCTGGTTCGCAAAGTGTTCAGAATCGAACTCGACCCTCATATTCCTATGTCAATGAGACAAGCACCATTTTCTCCAGTGACCCAGATAGTCTCAGCTGTGATAAGCTTAAACAGAACAGTAAGCTGAGTGTTTGTAAGAGGGTGCGTTTTTCTTCTATAAGCAACCAGCTACATTTCTACCACAACAATTCAAGCTGCTCTGGCACTTCGAATGTGACAGATGTACGTGATGTGTCGCCTGCTGTCCAGCTCAAGTCATGCCTGAAGCCACAAGTAACACTTGACAATGTAGCTGGTGAGTGTTCTTCCCAGGATTTGTTTTCTGACAGAAGCTCCAACATGACCACTGAGTATAGTCAGATTGGTTGTTCCTTGGTTGGGACAGATGATGGAAATTCACCCTGTGTGACTTGTGATGTCAGTTCCCCTGATCTGTTTTCTCCGTCTGTTGTGTCGGAGTCTGTCCCTGGGTGCGTCTCTGTGTCATGTACTGATAGATCCTCCCTGTGGCACCGAACAATAACCTCCATGGCGATCCCCTCTAGTTTGGTGACCTTTGACCACAGTCCTGTGACTACAAGTGAGAGAAGTACTGCTTCACATCGATGGAGGCTTCTTACTCCCAAAGCACTGTTTACACCCAGGAGTCATTGTCCTGACTCCTTGAGGCCAACAGGACATACAGGTGTGGCTCAGGCTGTGAGGGATGTTGTTCAACAGGATGAGGACAAAAACTCAGAGGATTTGTTTACGTCCCCGATCTCCCCACAGCCCTTTGGTCAGGCAAGCATCGTTTGTGAAGATGGTAATCTCTGTTCCATCAAAGAAATATATCCTGATCCTAAAGAGGCATGCTCCTCACCTGACTTGTTTATATGATTGTTTATGATCTGGATAAGTGGAAGAGAAGTGTATCTGCACAGCATCTCTGTTGTCTTTGTCTATCTTTCTTAGTTTTCCCAGCACTAAATGACCATTATTGAATTGTTTGGAAAAAGTGCTTCTCTCTGTCTTCGTACACAAACAAACATCACCTGTTGCTGAGGTGTGGTAACAGTGCCCACTATGTGTCATAGGTTGAGGTGTGAGAATAATGCTTTCTATGCACCATAAGTCGAGGTGTGGGGACAGTGCTTGCTATGTGCCATAGGTCGAGGTATGGAACAGTGTGCCATAGGTTGAGATGTGGGAGCAGTGCCCACTACGTGATTAGGTCAAGATGTGGGAACAGTGCCCACTACGTACCAAGGTTGGTTGAGATATGTGAACAGTGCTTGTCATGTGCCATAAGTTTAGGTGTGAGGACAGTGTGTCCTGCTTGTAATAAGTTGAGGTTTCAGGGAGGTGTGAAATTATCAAGGCTGGAAGCTAGGTTTTGTGTGTTTTGACGGGAAGTTTTCATCTGTGTACAATGGAACTCGGATTCAACGAGGTCGCCGGGCCTGACCTAAAATCTCGTTGAGTCCGAGTGTTCGTTATAGCCAACACGAGGTTTTGTGTAGATTAATTACAGGCACTGAGCAAGTAGGCCCTAATGTATAAAGAGAAGTCACAAGTAGTGCCTGAAATGCCTGCATATTATGAGCTGTGTAAAAAAAAAAGACCAATTTGTTCAAATGCACACGCCTGTGTCATCTCGATTGTTCACCAAAAAGTTGTGTTGTTGAGTGGAGCCTAGCATGCGGTAACTTTTGATTCCATAGACCAGCGCACAATTCATTACGTAGATTTACGTCAAGATTAGCTTATCATTGTAATAATGATCAATTGCCGAGGTAAAAAAAGACTGACGCGTTTGTATCTGCGATGTTCAACGCCCGGCCCGCATGTGCCCCTCACCCCGGACACGCACACACAGCCACACGTGTGCAGGCCGCCCATCCGACCCCGACACACGCCAGAGTAGACACGTGCGGTGTTGGTATACATTGTATGAAAAAAGGCCGCTGGTTGGTCGTATGCAATCGGCTAAGTGAATAATGGTTCACGATGCAGGTGCAATGGATGGTTCCTGGGAATAGATAAAGTTCGTTCCGGGAGAAAAATGGGCAAAGCCACGTCTGCGGGGGCTGTTCACCCTGGAAGCGACCTTGTTGAATCCGAGCTCGCTGATCTAAGTGCTTGTTGAATCCGGGTTATTTTTATTGATTTTAAAGAAGAAAAGAAACGGGGAATCTATCTCATCTCGTTGAATCCGAGTTCTCGTTAAATCCGAGTTCCACTGTACTTGTACAGTTATCCTGGGGTTTAGTTTTTGTTTTTGAGTCAAATGTGACTAGTTTTTCCCTTTTAAAATAATTATTAATCCTTCTCTTTGTGTTCTAAAATAACTCGGACAACTGGACAATTTTCCCCGATAGCTTCTTTTGTTTTAAAAGATATGTTCCATTTTGCATTGCATTTGTATGAGTAGGCCTACAAGTCTTAATGAATGTTAACTTATGATTGTATTGATATACACTAGATTGCAATGTTCAGTTGCCTGTGGTTTTACATGCTCAATGTTGCTCAGCTTTCCTCTTTTATTGTAAATGTTTTACGCCCCCATCGACACAGTTTAGACCAGGGGTCACCAAACTTGGGCCTGCGGGAAAGCAGGTTTCAGGTTACCAGAAACCATGACATTTTCTGAACTATTCTGCCGTTTGAGCTAAAGATTTTCTCCAACAGATGAATTTCTTGTCACTGTGTCCAAAGATTAGTGAATCTGTGCCGTCACACTACATATGTATGTTCCCAGAATAGCTCATAAACTCTCACTGCATTAAAAAAAGGAAGATTGATTCTATGTGTGCTGTTCCTCCAAACTGCATAAATATCTAGAGTCTAGCACGCACATAGCGAAATCGAAAGGATGCAAAAATATTTTTTTTGTTGTGCACGAAGTTTGATAAGTATGTGTCTTTTGAATACAAAGAATATGCACGTACAAGAAAAAAAATTTTGAACCTTGAAATGTTTGCTATACGTTAGCTTTGTGATGTATGTTACGGGCAGTACATGTATTTGCAGTTGTAGGGTATGATGAAATATATACATATATCAGATGTGTAACTAGAGATTCCATCACTTTACTATTTAAAAAAAAAAATCATACAAATGATTTCAGCACTCTAACTTACTCTAAGAATAATACACAGTTCCGACAGGCTGCTTCAACCCAGTCGAGATACCGGGTACTCTATAAAAATAACTTTCCCACTCAGGTCATTGAACTGACATTTCTTGTGTGCAAGTGCAAGGACGAAGAGCCTTTCCATGAAATACCACTCATGCTCTTCCATCCACTGTATTGTATAAGTGATCTCTATATGTGCAGTTCCAGCAGGGTTTTGTAGACCCTAACCACTATTTTACAGTGTTATTGTTGTTGCTTCAACAATTTGTACAAGTTGATGTGAATGCTGCTGCTAGCCTGACCATTTGTAGTGTTGTAATAAAGTCTGCTTCTTGCTATACAGTGCAGTTAGCTTATGCAGTAAAAGTAGAGCATGACTATAGCGGGACTTTTGGTTCCAGAGGAAAAATGCAAAGGGGATTAAATTACAGAAAAATTTCTTTAAATCCACATAACCTCCCTTCCATATCCATAGAATTTGTGCTTTAGAGAAGTCTTCCTTTTCTTGTCAACTTCGTTGATTATCTCGGTCTTCAATTCGAGTGAAAAGCCTGTATTTCCTTTTTTCTTTGTTGGAAGCCATCTTTTCTTCGGTCTTGTTGCTTTTGCTGTCTATCGTTCCTTTAGGCCTACTGTAGAACTGGTGAAGTGGATGCGTGCGTAGCCCACGCCTGAGAATCAATGATCGCAATTCAATGCTCTCCTCTTCTTTTACTTTTTGGCCCAGCCTACGCCTGGGGCTAGGCCTATCGTCGCCTAAAACATGTCTCTCCGCACCATCCCTCTCTGTCGCTTGCCCCACCTCACTCATCACGGACTGGCCAATCACAAAGCAGCATCACCAACTTCCTGTTTGGAGCCCACTTACAGTAGACCCCCACCCCCCAATCACCTTCCCCCTTAGCTAGAGCTCGCTTGATCTCTCCCGCTGTTTCCAAGTTCAGGACTTTCCTTGCCCCATTATACCCGAGCACAGGTAATTGAGTTTACATCTAAGGCTAAAAAAAGGGGGATTCCGGGCAAGTCTGGCTGTAGGGAGGGTCCCGCTGCAGCGGGTGCCGCTATAGTCATATTCTACTGTATGCACATGTATGGTCTTTGGTGATTGTGTTTACCGAGTTTATTCAAATTATTTTATTAAACTAAGGAAAAAAATATACTGAATACGGAAATGAAACTTGTGTTAGAATCAGTGTATTTACAAGTAAGCTTTTTATTATTAACGTGAATTTATTTTAAGTGGACTCTGTCAGGGTCTGAGATTGAAACAGTTTCATGTCACCTGGAATTGGTGCTGTACCCACTGGGCAGACAGTGGTCACAGACACCCGGGGCCAGCCGTTAACTTGGTTGGTATCATGCTGTACTATGGAGCGAATGGCCCTGGTTGAAATATTTTGGGGAGTTTTTAAGACTTTCCGCCCATTAGGCTCATCCTATTAGAGATGGATGCCAAATTCCAAGGTCCTGCTTCTTAAATAGCCTTACTACTTACAGTGACAGGATTGATAGAGGCGTTAAACCAATTTAATTTAGCATAAAATTCTGACAGCTAGAAGAATACACAAGCTGGAATGTTTTCCCATAACAGACCTGAACTTTTCCTGTGTGCATCTCAGAAGACTTTGATCTGGGGAAGAAAAGAAAATTGAAAAAAAATGAAGGTCTCGATCTAGACCTACTCATCCAGTCAGAGTTCATCCAGTTTCACACAGCCCGCTTCACATTCCCACCCACCCCCTCCCTTCCCTACCATAGGCCAGCCAATCCTCACCCATCCTCTTGGCTTTGGGGCCCATATTACGAGGCACACTAGATCTAACAATACAATGTGTTAGGGATGGAGGATGGGCCCTGTGCTTCGCATGAAATGGAGAGAAAGAAAAATTCTTCGCTTTAGGGGCCATTATCATTAATTGTTTGTTTTTTAGTTATCACAACCTCGTTGAAAGCGACTTCGGTCTGTTTGCAACCTCGTTGGAGCAGACATTCATTTACAAAGATATATAGAGGAGAAAATCAGGGATTAAGTTTAAGGATTTTTTTTTATAGTAGAGGGTTTTACGGTGCTCGCAACTGCATAAGGTCATATGAGCGCCAAGGGGTGGGTGTCAATTAACAGAGAAGTCTTTACAGTACAGGGAATCAGACTTATTCTGCTCACCTCTCTAGCTTCAACAGCACAAAGTCTGCTTTGACTACAATGTATCAAGGCTCCCCGGAATTAGCAGTTCACAAGAGAGTGACAAACATACAAAAGAAGAGAAGGAAAATGATAATAGTAAGGATTAAGAAAGAAAAAGCAGCAGTTCCCTGTTGTAGATCAGGCAGTTATGAGCGTGACATGAATCAGCCCATTTAAAATTCTACTGTGCTTGAACGGGAAATGTCCCCCCTTTGGGAAAGGCCTAAAGACACTACAGCCAGTGGCACTGCCCCGGAGTAGGATTAAGGATTGCCTCGTTGCGACACCAACTGTAGTGCTAAAGATTAGAGGTGCATAAAGTGTATTACAACAGAGCAACAAAAAGAAAAGGAGGAGAGATAAAAATATTGATGTTTGTTGACAGAGAGAAGGAGTAAACAACACCAGATTTGAGTGATGTGCATTGTTCCGGGTGGAAGTGCACTACCAGAGGCTTCAAAGTTGAAATTTTACAAAGCAACATTGTCATTATGCTTTGATATTCACGGATAGTAATATTGAAACTATGACTCAGTAACAGTTATCATACTTATATACTCGTGTAAGGGAAGAGAACGAATGACAGTGAATGGGCCAGCTTGTAAAAAAGGCAATCAGACGCTTTGTTTCCTTGAGAAGAGCAAGTGATTGCGTCTTCAATTTAAAGAGACAACTGCAATGTGACTGAGCAGCATGGAGTGTGTACATTTCATTCTCCTCTTGTCCATGCCAACCCCTCTCCTGTTTCCCAAACCAGTGCAGGTATGGTATAGAAGATCAGAAAAGGTGATTGCCTTGAGCTCAAAGAGGGTTCTATCTAAGGCAGATTTCTATTTTTAGATGGGTTCTTAGGCAATTTAAATTATAGAGAAAAGAAATCTTTTGATTAGTAAAAGAAAGTTCATATAGACTTCGACAGATCAAATTCAAATGTGGAAGCTACTCACAAACTGTTTTTAACTTTATATTATATTCTGGGCATAGACGGCAACAATATATTATTACTAATAATATTACTGAGCATAAAAAAAACCCGACACACCAGTCATGATAACATTTTATTTACAGAATTCATTTCCATAACAACATGGTTGCATACACAAGATGATCAAGAACTGTCCTTAGAGGACACTCAGGGTCTAAATGCAGAGCTCTGTCAGACACAACCGGCAGCAATAGTAATAGCAACAGGGTGTATAGGGGCCTATGGGGAAACAATGGACAGGAGTACATTTGTCACATTAGTCCCTCACTACTTGGACAAGACAATCTAAACCCCCTCTGACTGTAAGGCTTCTATGATCTGTACCATCCAACTACCTCAGTGATTGTATCTGTAAACCAAGCTCTACAGAAGTCTCTTAATAAAGTATCTTATCTTATCTTAAAGTTGTCTGTCCTTATTTTGTTCTAGCATCTACAAAATGTATGAGCATCTGTTTAGGCTCCTCGTCTGATGCCACCGACTGTATAAATCTATTACTGTCAACGTCCTAATTGTGACAAGTCTCTGCCAGAAAGTATGGTTGATTGTTGATAGCCCACACATACAAAAATATATCCTCTGGATCTCTTTCAAGAACAGTGTGTTTACGTCAGTGGCCTAGTGGACAGGCTACCGGACTCGTAATCGTGAGGTTGCGGGGTCGGATGTTCGAGCCGCAGGCCCAAAGTGTCCTTGGTAAAGGCACTTTACACGAATTTTCTTTACTTCACCCAAGTGGGAATGGGTACCTGGCCATAGACAGCGAAAGATCTTGTCAGTATGTTAGTGTCTTAGCGCCTACTATAAATGGCTTCTTGACTTCTTGCACTGCATGCTTCTCAAGAAGTTGAAATTGTTTCAGAATGCTCTCAGGTCTGCTGGGGTAAAAGTAATAGTATAGACTGAAGAGCATAGAGCTTGCTGTTGAGCGGGGATTAGCGCTATACAAATGCTATCTATTATTATTATTATTATTCGGGAGGTTGGAAAGCCCCATTGGTAGGTCTTACCACGGGTTCTGTATTCACATCATTTTCACAATACATTTTATTTATTTTTGAGGTATATTTGGCTAAAATTCTCACATGATGCTAAAGGGGTACTGAGTGCAATACATGCCCTTGAAGACTGTGCATAGGCAGAGACTACTGGGGCAGAACATTTTTTTCCTCTTCTCATTATGTCAGTAGTTACCTCAGTCAGTACATCACATTCACAAGCATTTTATTTTAACTAAAGGCAAACTTGGATTTTTACATGCCAGAGTTGTACTAAAACAACGTTGACTTGGGACTTCTGGACACACTCTGACAAACACTCCACCCATACACAAGCACCTCTAGTTTGATCTCTCAGCAAAGTAAGCAGACTGTAGTGACCAATGGTCAACAAAGAAACTTTAGACCTGGTTATACAGTAGTCTCCACATAAACGCACGCCATACAAAAGAACGCTGAGTCATTTGATGTATTTTTTAACAATAATTTAGAAGTACAAACGCACAGTCACTTACTCTAAACGCACGCTCTGATCCACAAAACACGCCAACAGGTAAAGCCTGACAAGGGGAAATGTTCGCTACAACCTGCACAGCTTGTATAAGAAAACTGGATATTTGGTGAGACTGCCCCTCATGCCGAACAAAGAGAGTGACGACAAGTGTTTTCACACCCAACTTTCAAGATACACATAGGTCTAGAAATGTTGGGGGGATGGGGGACTGAAAGTAAGTGAAATGTTTTTTTATTCATTGGCCACTGAAAATTCATCTTTGAGAGAAGTTTTCTGACTGGTGTTTAGTTGACTGCATGGTATGTTTAGTTAAACCTAGGCTTATGATGCGCAACACGCGTGAATATGAAAAACTAACAAAAACGCTAGATGGGCCTCTATAGGATAAAAGAATAGTCAAGTAAGCCTAATCAGCTGCGCTTGAACTTATAATGTACTTGTTCAACGAATCATAAGAGAAATGTTTCTCAGAATATAGGGATCATCTATGATTCTGATGTCGTCCATGAATTTACAGTCGGGGGTGGCTGCTTCGAAAGCCACATGGCTGGGCCGTCGTCTCTATGTTTTCTCTTAGGCTATCTGTTCCTGACATTTTAAGGTGCATATCATTACATTGAGTCTGTCTTTTTGCCCCCCACCCACCAATTCGACGCCTTTGTATTCTTAACCGTACATAGTTGGGGAATCCTTCACAAAACAGTCACATTGTAAGCCAAAGTGACCCCCACCCCCAAGGGAGGTCACTAGAATATCAAGGTGTTGAGATGACTGCGTCCCTTCCTCCCTTTGCACAAGTTCATGTAAACGTAAGCTCCGTATAAAGCATGCTAAAGAGCTCTCCCAAGCACCGTGCCTTTAGGTGGAGACTACTGTACCAGGTATCATTACACACAAAATGCTAACCCAACATCAATAGAAAAACAGACAGAGCCCGGTGTCCAGTTCTGCACACATCAGAAAAGGTCTTTCTTTGCACACATCAAGTACATGTCATCAGACAACTGTTAAAATGTAGGCCCAATAAGCCCAAAATTCTTTTAAAAATTGTACTGCAGTTCCTTGATCTGTGGTATCAGTTATGTGCTCAAGAAACACCTTGTTGAAATTCAAATTCTACATATATATGCTGAAAAGAGCAAGAAAAAAATACAAAATGTAGGTACAATTGAATGTTAAAAGAATGAAACAGTTTCTTCTCTCTTCTGTTAAATTTTGCTTTCTGAACTTACTACACATTTCAAGAACTTGCCAATGATATGTGCAAATGATATATTTTCAAACTTGTATGACAAAATCCAAGAGCTCCAGATCGTAGGAAAGACAAGAACAGCAATCTGGTCATGAAAACAATGTTCCAGATTCCAGGGCCAACATGACTAACATGACAGTTGAGAGATTTCAACACCAGACTGACCTATCACTGGAAAAAATAAATCAAACGCTACATTTTTTCCCATCAACCAGATTGGCCACAATTTGAACTGAAAGCAGACCTTGCAAAAAAAACAGACTGAATACAGTTCCTATGGAAAAAAAAGAAGAGGGAACCAAAGTGAGAAGAAAGGAAGTTTGTGTGTTGTACACTATACATACAGGAAGTGACAGCAGCTGATGGAGGGGGAAGAAACTCACACGACGGTCTGATCGACAAACAACCTCACGAACTTGATCATATAACATTAGTAATAACATGCAAGCTGCTTCCCCTCTGACTGTTCGAGCTAGCACCAAACCAATATGGCTGCCCTCACATTCACAAAATCACAACCTCACCTTCCCACGATAGAAATATCATTCAAACAGGATATATACTTTACACCTATACACATCATTTACATACATATATAATAAGTCATTATTGTCATCCTACTCAGTAATTATAAAAAGACCATTAATAAGACTACAGCAGTGATGCTATAATGACAAAAAGTCGAAAAGGAGGAAAACCATCGGTGCCGCGACCAAACTAGGGAGGAATTAGTAGGTATCAGAAACAAAGTTTTCAAAGTAGCTGTATGCCAACTTTATCTGTTACGTATGAAAGGCCTATGTCTCTTGAAAATATTAGTACCATTCTTTTACCTCAGAGTCAATTTTTAAGAAAATGGCAGCTGTTCTAAACATGATAAAATATTGCTAAAGTCGCTAACTGGCTGCAACCCCATGTTTGACAGACAATAAAAAAGTACCAAGTGCACCAAACATCTCCACATTAACAGAGTACAATCACTATAACATAATTATCATGAAGCCTTACTTTTTTTAAGGCTGTAAGGTAAGATCATTACAAATCAGTATTTTATCGCCTAAAATACGATGATCTGTTTTTTTAGTTTTAGTAGAGGTTTTACGGCGCTCGCAACTGCATAAGGTCATATGAGTGCCAGAAGATTAGAAGCGTTACAAGGGAGTAACAAACATAAAAAAGAAGAAGGGGGGATAAGGACGATAGAAGTTTGATAGGAAAGAAGGAGCAGACCACACTAGAGCACCAATCAATCACCCACTCGATGATCTGTCGTTATTTCGACAAAAACACCGAGCACTGACCCGCCGGCACCACACCGGCTCCCACGGCGAGCGAAACGGCTCTATACTGTAGTGTACTGAATGCTCCCTGCATGGAAGGGGGGGGGGGGGGGGGGGGGGGATGCTTTCCGAGTTTGACGAAAGGAAAATGAACTGATCTTTCTATTAGTACATTTTTTTGGCCGGTATTCTACATATTTCGTGTTAAAAATGATCCTCCAAAACATCGACGATATTTTTTAAGGATATCTATTAAAACGCCAAAGGCCAAAAATATACCACGGAAAGCCCTTCAAAGCTCTATAGTTCTCCACCACTGAAAAGATGGTATTTAGTCATCAATCTTTCCGCGAAGCATTCGCATGCATGGGTGTCATTTTTTTAAATGACCAACCACACATTCTGAATCTTTGTTCCGACTGCGAGGGGCTTCAGTTTCCATGGCGAGATGACGATGATTGCTTCTCCGAATTAAGAATTCGCGCTCTTTTAATTACATTTTCGCATACATCGGCACCCCGACTTTCGTGAGACTTGGGAGGAGGCCAGACCGCGGAGAAATTTCCCCGGAAAGCTAAAAAACCCGAAATTCCTCGGAGGAAGATTAGCATCACTGCTACAGACGTGCCACACTTCAGAACAAACCCTTTCAGGGACTACGGTTGTTTTTTTACCTCAGTACTAAGGCCTGCAATTGCAATAAGGTTTAAAATTTAAAGACTTTCTTTTTAATATAAGTTTTTTATGCCCTTATCAACAAAATTTTGATTATTTAGGAGGTGGGCTTCCACCCTGGCTGAGAGGGACACAACATCCCAACAGAGACTGAGGAGACACTCAATAAAACAGCTTTCACCACAAATGCCAGTGCAACAATAGGTGAAGAAACAGAAAACTACAATAAATGTGCGAGTATATAATGGTCACCTCCACACGTCGAACTTCCATGAGAAGCAATTAAAACACTTCCTGAGACCCTATCATATATTAGTTACATCTTTCAACTACAGACTAGTACTTAATATTTCTGATTTCTGAGGGGTGTCCCAGGCCCCAGAGATAATAAATAATCCTCCCCACCACTACTACCTCCCTGTTATCCCTTCTGGTCCTGAGGTACCAAGACCCATGCCAGTCTTTCACATTGGCAGTCACAGTTGACTATCGGTACAGGGACTTTATGAGAGAGAATCATTTTTTGTAAATGTAGGCATTTTTTATGCCTCCATTATTACAACTTAAGATTTTTCAGGAAGCGGGCTTCGACAAACCCCACCTGAGAGGGATATACAATGTCCCAGCAAAATGACAGAGATACTTGATAAAATTCTTTCCAACACAGGAATCACATTCAGACCTTCTGCACTTGACAGAGAATAGAAAAGCACCTAACCACTACACCACAGACACCACTTGAGCATGTGAGTCCTTACCCTTGACTACAAGGGTTACACAATACAGTACACAGTGCTGTCTCTATCTTTGCTACTCCTAGTTTTATTCCATTCTCGGTAAAACACTAGGACTAGGAGGCAGAAAAAGTTGGACGATTGTGTACATACTTACTAAACCAGAATGCCCAAGGCTAACTGTTTGTTACTACTTTCCAACACGACAAGACAAAAAAAAATGACGATTATGTACATGTACAGCTATCTGTCTCAAACGACAGTAGAGATTATATATACATACAACTTGCATCATCATATATCATTGGCCATCCAGTCACACAAATGCTCCCTCACACACAAACACATACACACAGATGCACAGAGACACTGGGGAACATGGTAGAGTATGGCATCATTTACCCCCCCCCCTCCCCTTCGTATATTTTGACAAGGTATGAACACTGGATAGTTTGAGTGAAGAGTTGTCAAGATATTCTATGTACAACAACAAAGATATCATGCTTATGTGATGGGGTACATACAGTTCTTTGAAGCACTTGGATCTTACTGGTACAACTTTAGTACACATGGAGACTATAAAAACATCTATATTGCAGAAGATTATTTCTGTTAAAATGTATACATATCATGGGTGCAGACATATCTTTCTCATTTTCTCAAGGCCACACAAAAGAAAAAATAATAATAACTGAAGCAATTGCCTCATGAACATGATGACAAACAGAGAAAAATGGAATACAACACGCCCTGGATTGAGCGTAGACAATAATGCACTCAGACACAGGCATGGTCTGTTCTAAAAAATATAATAGTAGAAATTTTACGTACCCATCAACACCATTTAAGTCATTTAAGAGGCGGGCCAACCCAGGATGAGAGGGATTCAACATTCCAGCAGAAAGACAGAGATACCCGATAAAATTTGTATCCCAAAATGAATCGAATTCACGTCTCCTGCACACGTCGGTAAACAGCTTCACCAAACTCACTCAAAGGTGCGAATCCAGGCACACCCATTTTAACACACCAGACACAGGGGTTTGGTGCCCACCACCCACACATCAGACACAGGCTTGTATCTACGCCAACCTACTCGGAACTCGAATACATGCATGTTGGGTCAACTTCAAACACAACAGACAAAGACATGTAAGAACACAGTCTCACTTAACTCACTCGCTGCCAGCGCCTTAGCTCAGACCAAGCTGCTGCCTGCCAACTTTTTTTACCTTTTTAAAAATTAAGTTACTCTGTACCTACTCATTTTTAGATTTATGAAAATTGACCAGTTACAGTAGGAGATGTTGAGCTTTACAGAACAGAAAATATTTTGACTCTATGTTAATTTGTTCATATTTTACAGATAAAAAAAAAAAGAAAACTTTTTGAGACGGAAACTTTTTTGGGGGCCAAACTAGCCAGTACAATATTTTTGCTGTTTCTGTCCTAAAAATACTTTTATATACACACAACAATATATAACAAAACAAAGCAAACTGAATTGATTATTTTATGATGACTTAGGCTACGTTATTTGAAGCGTCACCACTTGAATCACTAGTACTTGTAGTAGTACTAGCATTAGTACTATCCTACTGCTGTCGACAGGTGATCTGCCTCTTTCTCTCATCTCAAACTACCATAGCTACCATAAATTTGCACTTCATCATCAGAATCAGAGTTCATTGAATCCTATGGATTCAAAATCTCAAAAGTTTTACGAGCCATTTTCAATTCACTTCGGCATAAGCATCACGTTAGTGTTTGATCGACTCAGGCAGCTGATGCTCAAAACAAAACCCAGGAATGAGAGAAAGGGAATTCCTGTTCCAAAAATAGGTAGAATTTGAAGGGAAATCATTGTATTACCATGAAACTGCTCTGAGTGGTCAAAGGGATGTTACTCTGGTAATTGTGCTAGACCATTGCCGCATATGTGTCAGCTATTAGTAAAAATAAAGAGGAAAATACACGACTGACACGGGTGCGGTAGTGGTGGTGAGTGGTCGAAGCCTATTGACCGACACTGGAGCGGCAATGGAGGTGAGTGAGTTAAAAACATAAATGTGGGGATACATAATAACCGACACAAACACATGAGTGTTGCATCCACCATAGACACATCAGATACGTGTGTTGTGTCCACAGTAGACATATTAGACATAAGCGTGCTGTGACACACAATCACTGATATATATACACATCAGGCACAAGCATGTTGTGTCACAACAGAGATACTGGCTCTTTCCCTGGGAACATTGGGTGTGTTGAGCAACAAGGCAGAGTCTCAGCATTCAGCTTCATAGTCCACTCAACAACCATCAAGATAGTCCACTCAACAACCATCAAGAAAGTCCACTCAACAACCATCATAAAACTCCATTCAACAACTATCATGAAACTTCACTCAATGAAAGTCCACTCAACAAATGAAAGTCCACTCAATAACCATCATGAAAGTCCACTCCTCAATAACCATCAGTCCACCCAACAAGCATCATGACAGTCCACTCAACAATGATCAACGTAGTCTACTCAACAACCATCCCAATAATAGGCAAATAAAACAAGGATATGTCAATACTAGCAAGTCGTCAGCAGATGAAATGGGGAAAAAAGTCTGAACCAGAGACAGAACGTAACACAATACAAGAGGACTGCATTAAATCAATATACATACAGCTCTGGCATGAAACAAACGACCGAGTAAAATACATTGCTGGAGTCAATCCACGAAAAAAATGAAACAAGCCACAGTTCCTCTGCTAAAGCTGCTCACAACGCTCCATGGTAATCCTAACAACTACACATTCACAATCTTTATCATCAGAATTTTTGCTACCTGCGCATACACCCAAACAGAAGGCCAACAATACTCATTTACTACCCACCATCAGCAGACGTTGGTCTGTCAGCCACATAAATAGCCACATTCTAAGTAATACTGCATTAATGAGGTCATGCCATTTGTCAATCTTATGCACTGGGAATCTTTTACATGAGCCGTTAAAAAAAACTATTATGGCAATAATAAACTAAGCAGTTCTACAACACAACTTCAGCCCTTAACCCATGGCTGACAGAGCTTCATTTGCAAATATCAAGCAAGGACACACGAATTTCCCACACCCAATTGAGGAAAAAAAAAAAATTCCCAAGCCAGAGCAGAAAAAAAAACAAAGACCTAATAAGTGAAACAAGCGTTTCACCTGCACAATCGTAATATGTAGTTACAATATATCATACATCTCTTACACCCAGCACAATCATAGTCATCATACATCTGTCACTATACCAATCACACATCTCTCACGTTCAATTCCGTGAAAAACCTGATCAAACATACCCAAACTAATTACATAATTACAAGCTAATACATCCGTATAAAGCAAATAAAATATTTTGCTGGCGAATCAAATCATATTGGCGTCAAAAGAGGATGAAACAACAATTCAACACAGCAGCTGAACTTATAACTCAGGCAATGTGCTACAACAATGGCCTTACATTACACGTAAAACATTAGCTCAAGTAGGAACAAGTAAAAACAAGTTATCTAACACTTTCATGTGGCACTGAGGCAGGAGGCCGGTCTACACTCGTGTCTGCTGAGGACAAAGGGAAATAACCCTCCCTGGTCAAAAGTATATCATAACTCTTGCAACCCACTTAAAATTAGTCTACACTCAGCCCTCCTCACTGTTTTCCCCCTAACATATTCCAGCAATTACTAAAAAAAAAAAATATCACTCACTTTTATTCCAACTGTTCTTTTTCTCCATTCCCCATTCGACCTACAAGGCTCAGAGTGTTCACCTACACATTGTTCATTCCACTGAGCATTGGGAATTCTACACAGATCGTGCAGAAAAGCATTTCAAAGAAAGCAAAACTCTCCCCTCCCCCCCCTGTACAGTTTCCAGTCACCTTTACCTACAAGAAGTCACAGCATAGCATCATCTGTCAGTGAAAAGAGTTCTACCACAAGCCACATCCCACTGACAACAATACCATGTCTTCTACTTTCTTCTATCATAAACCAAACCCTTCTCTCAGCCACAATAATTATCGCACTAGGCACATCCCAAAAACACAATGCCTTTCCAACATCATGAGCAATGCTAAACAAAACCAGCTGTGACTGTACTGTCATCTTTGACCAATAAAGTCCCTATTCTCGAAACACACACAAAACAAATTTGATTAGCTCTCATAAGTGGGGGTGGGGGGATGGGATTGTATGGCTTCTTGGGTTTCACACAAAAAGCTAAAAGCATTTAGAAAAAGGGAGAGTTTCGATGACAGATATTTTTGTTTTAGTTTTTCTAAGAGTTTTACGGCACTTGCAACACAATAAGGTCATATAAGTGCCGAAGATTAGAAGTGGTACAAGAGAGTAACACACACAAAAAAGAAGGAGGGGCGATTGAGAAGATAAGATTTTTAACAGGAAAGGAGGAGCAAATCACAAAAGACCACCCGCCAACCACCCACATGACGGATTTATAGTACACTAAAAACCTGATTTAAATCATACGAGGAGACAGGAACAGATAACACGGGACACAGAAAGCTGGTAAACAGTTCAGCAATATGGGTCTAGGGGGAACGTAGGTATCAGCAGCACCAGCAGACATAGGACTATCTGCCACAGTCTGTTACACACACACACACACACAAAACCAAACAGCTGTACACTGATATACACACACAAAAATGACCAGCAGAGCCTAGGATCTGTGTCACAGTCTAGGCACTCGACAGCCATCTGGAGACAACAGCAAAAATTCAAATTTACAACATGGCACAGACACTGACACACAAGCTCACACACACAAGCTCTCACACACACACACACTCAGACATAAACAAAGGCTGTGAGGCCAGATGGGAATTTATAGCTCCCCAGACTGACCACAATACACACACACATACACACACAAACACATACACACATCAACACTAGGTAGGCATGCCCGACTCCCCAGAGACACCACGCTGATCCTTGAGCCACTCCACAAACTCATCCAGCATGACGGGCCCTGGGGAGGAACAAAAAAACTCACAGTGACTAGGGGAGAACAAGTGTGGGATAGACACTGTCAAGGGATTGGAGGAGAACAAAAGTAAGATATAAACACTATCATGTGACTAAAAGTGATGAATGAAATACTAGAACTGGACATTATAGACACTATCATGTCACTAAGGGAAAACAAGAGTGCAACATAGACACTACCACAGCATTTGTTTAACTCACTAAGATAAAGCACATTGACACAACAACAGTCATTTAATGGAAAGGAAAAAGTAAGAGAGACAGACAGACAGCAAGAAGAGAGGGAAAGAAAAGCAGTAAGACCTACCAGTACCACCTTTCAACCACTTACACAATGTTATTTATATATATAATAATGGTGCTTCCTTCTTGAGCTACAAAAAAAATAGGGAGACATCAACTATGGTACTTGTTTCTTGAGCAACAACAACAACAACAAAATCACAGACACAGGTGAAGCAGAATGTAGAGATAACGATATTGATGATAAAGATTATGAAGAAGATAAAGGTGATGCTGATGAAATTGATGATGATGATGACGACGACGACGATGATGATGAGTGAAAGCAAAAGGTGCAAGTCCTTACAGGCACCATCCTCGTCATAGTTGGATAGGTCTGACTGTATGGCACGGCTAAATTCCAGAATGTTGCACCATTGGTCCTTGTTGATCACTTTGTACTTGGCTTGCTGAAAACACAAACACACACACACAGCAGGTGAGAAACTGACATTATTTAAAACAAATGATACTATACGTAGTAATAACCATTTCACAGTTAATTGTATAAACACAGGTAAAAAAGAAACGAGAAAATAATAGTTAACTACTTCAGAGTAGACATCAATTCATGTGGGCTGGTTTTCTCACCTCCAAAAACTGATGAAAAGAAGAAAAGAGAGGCCAGTTCTTCCCAAGCACCAGCGACAGCATAGCTTTCGCTGTTTCAATGTCCATGCTTCTTTGGTCTTTGTCCTAAAAAAAAATAAATAAGGCATATGTAACACCTCTACCTAAGACACATTGATGTCCCTGAGGTTCTACCTTAATTGGACCTGTCAAATATTCACATAAATAGACAAGAACTTTTTAGTAGGGGTTTTAGGGCGCTCGCAGCTGCATAAGGTCATATGAGCGCCAAAAGATTAGAGGTGTTACAAGAGAGTAACAAACATAAAAAAGAAGAAGGGAGATAAGGACGATAGATGTTTGATAGGAAAGAAGGAGCAAACCACACCAGAGCACCCGCTAACCACCCACAGTAAGAGTTTTATGGCACTAGCAACACAATAAGGTTATGTGTGTGCTGAAGATTAGAGGTGTTGCAAGAGAGCAACAAACACAAAAAAGAAGGATAGGAGATAGCGACGGTAGATTTTTTATAGGAAAGAAGGAGCAAACCACACCAGAGCACCCGCCAACCACCCACATGACTCTTAACACTACAAATGACAACATGTAAGAGGAATTTTACATAGAAGAAAATCAAATTATACCCTTTGAAAAAAATATAAGACAGAAAACTCAAAGAGTGGTTAGGGCATTGCAACAAAGTCAACAATCTGGAGGGATGATGGGAAATGTAAAGTGTTGTAATAACAGCGGTAGCACAAAAAAACTACTTCCTCTTGTAGAAACTTGGTCCCAACAAAGGGCAAAATGTCATCCACCTGCTTTATACACATCTAAAAAATGTCAAGCCCTCCAAAACCAAAGAGTATGTTTAAAAAAACTTAAGAAAACTTCATATGAACACTGTATTTAAAAATGTACCCTGGCAAAGTCAAAGGCGAATCTGTAGATGTTTTTAAAACACGTCGGGTCACTCAACAGAGCTCTCAGGTAGTCCAGTCGGTTTTGAAGCTTAGTTATTGTGTCACACCTGGGGAAAAAATAGTGTCACTGTGAGAAATCTAGTCTTGTTGTCTTCTTTTCATTAGTTTAAAAAAAGACGATCACTTCAAGCAACTGTTAATTCGCACAGCGAAAGAGTAAAAAAGACAAATAGAAACAACAGAGGAAAGGAAAAGAACTCTGACCTGCCAGTGGCACCTCCAACCTTTCGCAAGCTTAATGCTAAATGTTTTATTTCATTCAGCCCTAAATGTGAGCAAGCAGGGCCTCTAAACAATAAATTTTTCGCAATAACAAAAACAATACTTAAAAATTCAGTGACCACTAATGGCACAATATATCATAAGCTAGATATTAGAACAAACACTTAGACATACTGATAACTTACTGTAGTTCTGTCATGCCCTTCATCCATTCCTCAGCTGTGAAGAATCCCATACGTTTGGCATTAAGCTTGAAGGCCAAGGACAGCATTACAATCTGCCAGGAGTAGAAAGTACATGTAGAATTTAACATGAAAACTCAACACAAACACACATGGTTTTGTAAATCTCCAAAAGATAACTTATTCATGACTACAGTTATCACACAGAGCGGCACGCACTGCCAGAGATCACCGCCATATAGCAGGAGAATCAACAGTGCCCTCACAAATTAAAAAAAAACTTTTTTAAATGAAACTTCTTTAAAAAGACTGAATCAAAAGTTAAATATACGAAGTTGAAATGGGCTTTGCCACATTCCCATATCTGCTGTATACATAATGCTATTGGCAGTCTCTAAGTATGGACTAATATTACATCTATTGACGTAGCGCTATAGCGATGAATTAACTGTAACACTTTTCACCAACGCTGCGCACACAGCATGACATTTTTAATTTTATATTTGGTAAGTGTTTTATGGCGCTCGCAACTGCATAAGGTCATATGAGCGCGCAGGACACATTAAACATTTTCAATTGGTAAAAAATTTTGAATTTTGCCTGGGTGGCGCAGAAGCCTACTCTTATCGATTTTGGGCCACCAGGGGATCTTTAACGTGCGCAACTTGCACACATGACCTCCGAGATTTTTCACCCTTGTCCAAGAAGGCTAGGTGTAGATCTTTCCTACCACAAGATCAGGGGTGTAGCTGAAAGACAGCAGTAACAAAGAGCCAGGGAGTAGCAGTACAAAGGCAGCAGAAAGAGTCAGGAGCCCAGAGGTGTGGGCAAAGGAGGTGGGGGCAGAAAGAAGAGGCGAAAGCAGACGACAGAACATTGCTAGAGAGCAGGAAAGGAAACAAATTTAGATAACAAAATCGCTATTCGGATTCGAACCAGGGACCTATTGAATGAGAGGGGAACACCTTAACCTCTAGGCCACAAGAACCCCCCATGAAATCCTTGTCTGCACTTTCCAGAAAGCAAAATGGGAACATCAATACTAGGACTGGGTGAGTACCGGGTAAAGAGCTCAAAACCGGCTACCAGGGTATTTGTGTTGGGTACCCGGGTTTTCTACTCCCCTTCGTTAATGCTATGCAACTACTCTTAAATTACTTCCCTTCGTTCAGATATTGAGCTCTCTTAGTCAATACAGTATTCAATATTGGCCAATATCCACTAGTGTCCACTGCTACTCATACCTCCTTTCCCTGGAAACCAGCAGACCACAAAACAAGCCACATTTGGGCATGTTAAGAGAAAGTTTCCAAGAAGCGTTCAGATACTTTGGTTGGGCTAGGCCTATAGTTTCAATTTCAATGTCCTTATATATGGAAGCAAATAGTGTGCAGTTCTAAGAATCTAACGGAGAAGCGGAAAATTACTAAGAATTATGTGAAGTAAACGGGTTTAAATAGCTTTGGCTTTGTCATTTTAGCACAGTTTCTATCAAGATGTCTCAAAGAAAGTCATACTCTCGGGATTACTCTGAGAAAATAAAAAGACGAAAAAAGTGCATCCTGCAACATCTGCAAAAGCATAATAAAAGTTGATGAGTCTTCAACTTGAAGCCTCTTAAAGAATTTGAAGGAAAAACACCCAAACGAAATCACAAGCAGGCAGAGAAGTACAGAAACACCATAATGATAATTGAAATGTCGGGTAGACGGGTACTCAGGTATTTTTTTCATAACCGGGTATCAAATTATTTGTGTAGTCCCAGCCCTCATCAATATTATATCTGTAGCTCATCAAAAAACACAAAGGTCATAAAACATGCTCAGGACTTTGATGAGAAAATTGAACATGACAAATCGCATGTTCATGAAAATTGGAATCAGAATCAGAACTAAAAACATTAGATCTAGCACATTAATCACACAAGAGTAGCAGCACTCATGTCAGACCTACTCGACATTTAAAAATATATTTTCACTGTAATTGTAAAAACATGGATTTCCACTCTCAAAAGCCACACAAACAATTCAGGAAGGAAGTTAAAAACTTTAACAAATGTACACGTCTAAAAGGAGATCTCCTACAGCGTTTTTGTTGCTGTATTGCACTATCGTCAATCGGTGTCCTGTGGGGAAAACAGACGGCTGCTCCCTCTCGCCGATCGGCAAAGTGCTATGGAACAGCTTATCACAAGTTCAAATGAGCAGTATCTCATATATTAAAAGTGAACTTTGACCTTTGTGTACTGTTGGTGCCTGAGGACAGAGCTGACACTTACATTCTCTGGCTCCACTCCGATGTCTTCACAAAATTTTTCCATTCCTTCAGGACCAAGGCAGTCATCATCAGGACCTGAACAATGACAACAATGAGAAACTTGATTCATCTATATATAGTACAGCCTTATAAAAAAAATTAACCTGAAAAGATTTCTTCCTTTACCATTCTGAAAGTAATTGTTTTTTTGCAGTAAAAAAAAAAAAGGCCCAAACCAAAACAAAAACTTGGTAAAAAAACCTCAAAAGTTTTGTATAAAAAGGCAACAGTACAAAAACTAAGAACACAATCAGGTTGTGTACAATATACAGTCGAACCTGCCCTGACGGCCACCTATAAGACGGCCACTTTCCATTTCCCCCCTTGCGTTTTTTCTATATAATTTAACTGTGTAAAACGGGCACCTGTCCAACGCGGCCGCGGCCATCACATTTTAACACACAACCCCTATCACACAAAGCAAATACACCTGTCTAAGACGGCCACCTTAGTGACTCCATTACGTTTTGTCATAAATCAAGCATTGGGCTCTTGCGTTGTGGGCGAGCCGTCATAATCTAATCACCTGTCGTTGTTGTTAGGTAGTCCCTCCAACCGATCATATTGCGTAGGCCCCTCCCACTGTTGACCAATAGGTAACAAAATTAATTTTCAGCTGCTGGTGAGGTAAGCGTGTGATCCTCATAACCCATAAGCCCCGCCCAGAATTCATACACACAAATCGTAAGTGAGATGAGTGGTCACTGTTTACCCAGTCTGTAACAAAGTAACAAAGGATGTCAACCTGAACTTGTGACAGAAGCGTCGCTCATTCTCCGAATAGTAGCGACACGTGTGTTTGTTTTACCATAGCACCCGGTCCTCCTTGTCTCACACATTTCGTTTTACTGTCACCCTTGTACAAAAGCAGCAACAAAAGAAAAAAAGAGAAGAAAAAAACCCAGCGAAAACAACAACAACAACAATGCGGCTACCTTCGGGTGGGACCTCAGAAAAGATTGGTTTGTTTTCTTCATCTTGATCAGTCCTGCCTAAGACGGCCACCTGTCTTATACGGCCACTTTTCTCCTTGACAATGGGTGGCCGTCTTACACAGGTTCAACTGTAATAAATCATGTTTGACTGTACATAATGTCCACACTGTACCTGAATATTCTTGGAACCAAGTCAAGCATCGCTTTTTGCTGAACTCTGTGGCTGTGTCTTTGCTGGGTCTGTAGAGTAAAGATTAGACAACCTAAAAAAATTTTCTTAACAGTTTTACGGCACTTGAAACACAGTAAGGTCATATAGATGTATTAGAGGTGTTAAAAGGGAGTAACAAACCCCCCCCAAAAAAGAAGGAGGGGAGATAAAGACGACAGATGTTTGATAGAAAAGAAGGAGCAAACCACACCAGAGCACCCGCCAACCACCCACATTCCACAACCTTTGTAGACTTAAACCAGGAAAAACAACTGAGAAAATTTAGCTAAAAAAAACCTCAAGATTCCAAATTGCATACAAACACATTGAAACTGTAGGTCCCCGTGCATTATGAGCACCTTATGTTGCACTATTTTGACCATTTCCAACTTGCAATAAAACACAAACTATTCATTATATCCCTGTGTATGTAAATGTTTTCTTGAAGTTTAATATTTCCTCTGCCACGAAATGTACATATCTTTTCGGCAAGATCGTCCAGAAAAATTTTATGATCAGCTGGGGGAGATGGTGGGCATGCAGGCTATACCGCAACGCCTGGTCCTCACAGTCATGGTGTTGTTGTTGTTTTCAAATCCCTTTAGAAGCGAGCATTTCGCTCTTGGCAGCGCAATGCCTCCCTATCATTACAGTCATAATATATTTCACTGTTATCAGAAATAAAAAAAGACGACAAACATATTGACATGGAGAAAAATAAACACAGAATACATGCATGCAATCCAACTCCAGTGTCGCTACTGTTGCCCCATACATGCTTGTGGCATGATGTCAGTGAGTAAAGAAACTTTGCCTTTAATATCAAAAAACGAATTTCCTCTTTAACATTCCCCTAAAAACAAATTGTACAATTGTGGGTTGTCACAATATCTTTAAATTGTACTGTGGTTTGTGATAACAATATTCTTATTAACCCAAGCTAAGCAAAAACAAAAGCAGAAAACGAAAAGTGAGAAAGACAAAGTCAACCTTAGTTCTTTTATGTTCATGACCATGAATCCTGTCAAACACAGAAAAGTGCTAGTGATCAAGAGTGGCAAAACTAATAAAAACAACACATTTCTTTATCCAGTAGAAACAAAGACACTCAATCCATATTTAGAATCGATGACTCATACATTTTTCAAAATGCTACACAACTGAGCCTCTACTCAAGAGGTGATCCCTTCAAACCCAACTCACTCAGTGCCACTGGCCTCAACACTACCATGACTAAATAACTCACGTCTGAGTACGGCTGCGCTTGGGTGCAACCTCATCAGGGACTGTGGCCTCACGTCTGCGCCGTCGAGACGGCATGATGAAAGGATTTGGTGGGCAGCGCTGTCCACGGAGCGGGATCCCGGAAGAACCGAGATTCTGTAAGGAGAAAGAAAAACTGGGCAATGCTTAAAGGAACAGAAAGTGAACAGTGCTGTAAAGAGCAAAAATGTATTTGAAAATGAAAAAAACTTCATACCAAATACTCTCTTTTTAATTCCAAGAACAGTATAAATCGTAACTAAGGCTCCATACACTCCCAGATACTATGAAAATTTATCACAGTTTTATCATTAATATCAATTATATTACTGGCATAAACTGCAAAGCAGCAAAATGTTGACAGTGACCAGATAGCACCTAAAACTTTTGTCTTACCCCTTTAGTTTGGAGGGGTGATAACTTGACCCATGCCACACCAACAGGAGGGGTAATTCTCCTCCAACTCCAACCACTCAACAGCGCGTTTTAAATATCTAAACAAAATACAAATATTGCCAGAGGTTTTTTTTATTTTGTCACCTTGAACTAAAGTTCTACCTATTCGTGTCCATAAAGGATAAATTCACCCTTCACCCAATACAAGCACGACCCCAGCCAGGTAGGTGTTTTTAACTCATTCAAAAACAAACAAAATATCAGTATTCCAGCCTCTCAATCCCTGGATTGTATTCTCTCTGTAACCATTCCTCTACAACCTTGACCCACACCCACTGCAGCTTCATACTATATCCCTCTTCTTAAAGCCCTTATAGAAAACCTAATATTCAAACATCACAACATAAAAACCTTTCACATTGGAGTGACCACGTACCAATGTTGTGAACCTAGAACGTAGGCCCAAGTTGATATTCTGATCCAGTGTTCCAGTACAAGCTGAAATCACACACAAAACAGGGTTCAGTGTAAGTCACTGGAAATATAGAACATTCATGTGTAGCTGAAAAAGACAACAACAAAAAAAGCCCCTTGCAGATCATGACTCAAACACAACCAAAACCCCTAAAAACTTAAAACATTCTTCAGAAACAAGGAAATGATCATATTGAGGTGGAGAACTCCTGAAATTACTTTAAAAATCAGTTAACAACTTGCACCTTAGAGGTAACTGGCCTGGAAAAACCAAAGCGCTGATTATGGAACAAGTGTAGATGTATCTTGAGATCTTCACTGCTTCTAGCAGTGTCAAGTTCGTGTGTAATTCTTTTCACTATCATGGATGCCTCTCAAAATATTGTCTGGAAGCAGACCACAACTCTAACTTCACATGAAATCATTTAAAATGTTAAGAAAGTACAGCTGCAGACTTATATATGCTGAAGGTATTTTCAATAGAGGAAAAGGCACCACATGGAGGGAACAATCCAAATCCCGCCACATGTCAATGCACAAAAGTAGAGTAAATACAAAAAATGAAATCATTTGGACCCACACAAGAAGCGGTTCATTTTGCCACGAATTCACACTATTCAAGAATATTTATGTGTATTCTTTAAATTAAGAAAAGCCAGTGAACCCTAAAGGTCAGAGAGCAAAGTTTGTTTCTAAATAGCCATAAATTATGATAAATGACCATTTAAAATACAAAGAAAGTATAGCAGCACACTAAACAAACAAGGCATTATTTTCAATAGGGAATGGCAACAGAAAGAGGAAATGGTTAAATTACAGTCACATGTCAATGCACTAAAATAGAGTAGACTCAACATGCCCCCCTGAATTTTATCACAATTTAATGTTTTGCAGTTGTTAGGTTTCGTTGAATCAATCGTGTATGGATCTAGATCTAGAGTAATCGTACCGGTTCGGGCAGCACGTTTTTTTTTTTGCTGTCGGGCACTGGAGTACAAAAAGATTGTTTAAAACTTTGTTTCAAATCTAGCCCCAAAAGAGTGGCACACAAACCTAAAGCAACCTCCCTTACTTTCGTTGAAACAACAGTTATGGCGATATTTTGCTAAAAATAGTCCTTAAGACAGCTTTTTCTTCATCAACTGAGCAAAACAGCGTAAAGCTCTTTCCCCGGAAGAGTTAACATTGGTTATGGATGAAGGAGCCTGTGACCTGGATTCTACGTTTTGGTAAACTCTGAAGGCTGGAGAGTTATTTGCATATGAGGCCCTGTCAAGGATGAAAGAGAATTTGCCGTTTAGTCTCGCCGTTTTCGTCCAAAGGGGGGGGTGCTCAGATTGTAACATAAAATCCGTAGTTTCTCATCTTTCGGGCACATAAGATAATATAGAGCCAATGGTTATATAACAAAGAATAAAAAATTTGTGCATAATTTAAATAATAGTAGAGTCAGATCATATTAACTCAGTCAGACACCAGTGTAATAGAGTCAGATACCAGTGTGTAATACAGTCGGATATCAGTGTAGCCGAGTCAGATCCAGTGTAGTTGAGTGAGCCAGATGCCAGTGTAGTAGAGTCAGATACCACATAGTAGAGTGGGTCAGATACATATTCATTAAAATAGCTATAAATATAAATGGTGAATACCACTTTAGACAAACTATCATTGTGTCCAAGTGTTGATAACAAACATTAAAAATCATGTTATTAAGCTTGCAAAGAAACAAATGTGACAATAATTGAAAATGACCGAATGTCAAAATACTGCCCGAATCCATGAGAAAACCAAAAAAATGCGACCGAACTCGTAAATAAATCGGGCGTCACTTTTGCACCCAGTAAGGCCCTCAAACATGAGAACAAGCTGAAACAGGTCATTCCTGGGGTCATCCAATCACATGACTTCCTGTAGCTGGTTTCGGTTTGTCTCTAGGGCAAGGCAAATAGGAGATAGCTTTCATCTTTAAAGTCGACGTGCCTGTTTTCGTCCTTATTTTGACCGAACCGATCTTGATATCTAGGTCAGGCTCAAAATTTGAGTCAAATAAGGGGGGTGGGAACTACCGAAAAAGCACCGGAGAATCAAACCGCAGACTAATAAGCCACTTATTAGTTGATTTAGCCTACATTTACAGTTTGTTATTCTCATCTTTCATGATCTCTTATGTGACAATATCATCAGAATCAAATCAGGATGTGATTGCAGTGTTCGCTCAAACTTTGAAGTCGACTACCAATTTGATATGAAGATGAAAACAAGCTGACAATCTTTAAGGCCTGCAGAAGCCGAAGAACTGAAGTTGAAGGGCATCTACTAATATAAGTCAAAGGATAACAAAAGCGAATCGTCTGCTGGTTGAAACTTGATCAACGATTGATAAATAATGATCAAAACTCACTGTCCCCAGAAACGTTGTCTTGAGGTTTGAGACGGCTCCTCACAAATTTGAAAAGATCTGCAGCGCTTTATCTTTAACAATGGATGTAATAAAATATCTGGCTCAGAAAATGCACGATATTGGCTAAAACAACAATGTCATAGACATTGCTGTCTCACCATGACTAAAATCAACGGTTCAGCAAATTTCTTTTCCATACAAACCGACGACCGGAAATGAAACGTGCAGTGAAACCGGAAGACAAATTTCAGACCTGCGCACAACATTGTGTTGTTATTTGTAACGAAGACGTTGATTCGTTAATTGTTTAAGAACCAATGAACTAGGCTTTTGTGTTTGGATTTGTAGCAGCATTCCTGTGCCGTATAGTTTACTGTTGTCAAGCAGTAGACAACGGCACATCATTGTTTTTAACTGGAATCTTACCCTGAAGTATGTATTATTTATTTTACCTATGAGCTGTGAGTCTTACTATGATATAGTTATATTCTTTCAATATACTTTATTTGTTCAATTCGGATGGTAATTCATAATCCCAGGGCTCCTCTCTGAGCTGCACGTTTTCCTTGTTTTCATTACGACCTGCCTGAGAAATACTGAACTGAAATCGGAGAAGCCTCTAAGGTCTAAGGCCCTAGGCTATATACATGCAGACAACCTAGCATCTGGCATACAAGTTAACAAGCTGGCATCAGTGCACTGCTTATAAATGAGGATCTAGATAGATTCAACAACTACTGCTGCAAGTGGAAACTAAAAGTAAATTGTACCAAGACAATCTACACCGTCTTTACAACAAAAAAATTAGGCCGGCACTATTTCTCCGAACGTTCGGGAAAATAAAGCTGGGCACTATTTCTCCGAACGTTCGGGAAAATAAAGCTGGGCACTATTTCTCCGAACATTCAGGAAAATAAAGCTGGGCACTATTTCTCCGAACACTCTGAAATATCATCCTTTCCCCCAAATTTCGGATATTATATAGAGATCTATAATTATAGTATGGGCCTACCAAAGATTGTTCGTATACAATATGGTTCAATCGGTCCAAAAAATGTCCGCCGTAAATATTTATATAAAGAAATGCTACAATTCCAAACAGTTTTTCGCTATAGATATGACGTGTTGCCTATGAAAGGTGCTGCTTTTAAACGTAATGTGTTGTGTTCACTCGTGTGCTGTCTAGATCTAGATCTACGGAGGGTTATTGATAACGACACATAGAACTGGCATCTGCGTTTGTCACTGCTGCGACCAATGTACTGACACTGGCAAGCCCCTTAATGTGTGTGATTCCATAATTTACATGTAATATCCTGTACTTTTTTTTAAATTACGCACATTTAGGGTTAAAACTGCCAATCTTCTTCGGACAGGTGGACACACGCCCTTATTTGTTAATGTTTGTTGTTGTTTATGGGCTGTTCTAATTTTGATTTCTTTCTGTTGTGAAACCTTTCTTTTTCACGTTTTTACACTCATCTAAAAATCTCATCTAGACTAGCTGTTGAAAATTGAAATAGATATAGACCCAAAAATTTGCTCCTGTGTGTGTGTGTGTGTGTGTGTGTGTGTGTGTGTGTATGTATGTGTGAGTGTTTGAGTGTGTCTGTGTGTGGTAGTAAGTGGAGAGTGAGGAGTGTGTGTGTGTGTTTGTTTGTTTTTCGGGCTTTATTTCAGCCTTTATTCAGTAACAGTTCAAAGTATACAAAAATAGAAACACAGGATCCATTCACTCCAGGACTCATGAGTCATTCGTCTCTTTCAGTTTCACTCTTTCATTCAATTCCCGTGTTCTCTCCCGCGGCTCATCCCCGTCCGCATGACTTTCATACCCCACCCCATCCCTCCAGGCACACACAAAGAAAATCTCACTTGTTCCCTGCGAACCATGGACAATAATATAGGCAAAACACCGCCTGAGCTGCATTCCTTTTGTTCGTGAGCTGTGGACCAGGCCAGGGGTGGTCAGTGTCGTCGTCTTGTAGTTGCTGTCGCCTGTGGATACACTCGCACATTCTTCCTTTCACCCGCTCTTTCACTCACACTGTCTCTCCATCCACAGTTCAGTTCGTCATACGTTCAAAAGTTGCCCACTAGTTATGTTTAGTTAGTGTGTGTACATGTGCATGATGGTGGTGGGTGTGTGGTGGGTGTTACTGAAGGTTGTCTGTAGGCGGGCTTGCCATGCGGTACGTGTTCCTTCCCAGGGCGCCGAACTCTCGCAATAAATAGGCAAAAAATCACGAGACAGGAAGCCGAAAACCGTTCGGAGAAATAAAGATCGGCACTATTTCTCCGAACGTTCGGAGAAATAGTCACTTCGAAAAAATTAAGTCGCAAAGCAAAATGTCATATCTCACTTGCAGGAAACAATTAGAAACAGTTGAAAACCCAACCTACATTGGGATCGAGCTGGACAGGCAGTTTCCATGCAAAGACCATATCTGGAACCTGAAGACTAAGGCCAACAAGAGACTTCCTTCTCAGACGGCTGAACTTCAATGGGAGTGGACAGCATATATTATATATATGTTGGTTATACATGAAGCCTACCCTCTGCCATGGAATATAACCTAATCCTACAGACAATCTGCAGCAAACCAACTTAAAAGTCTCTTGACAAAATCCAGAATCAGGCTGTACGATTTGTCTCTGTAGCTTTGAGATCCACTCCAACTGCAGCTTACTGTGATTCGTATTGTGAAATCCTTACGAACCTGGAACCCTTGGACTTGCGAAGAGAGGCAGCATGGAAATGAGTGAGCACTACACAAAAGACCAGAGAAAAACCACCCAAACAGAAAAATAAGTGAATAGAGATTCCAAAGAAACGAATTCATGGAAGATCAATGCTTGACACAGCTACTGAACTAATAGAAAAACTCCATCTAATTCCATGTAACAGAGAAATGCTGAAACCCTTAAGACCAGAACTCCCCCCAAACACCAACATCAAAAACGCCTACATCAAAACTTCCCTCATAAAGGAGAAGGTGAAAAAAGAATGTGACCCTGAAGAACTGAAGACCGTATAGCTCTCAAGACAATTGACTCCTACCTTAGTGACTCAATTCATATTTACACAGATGGGTCGGCCTTCAAGGCAACTATAAATGCAGGCTTTGGGGGGTAAGAAAAGAACATCCTGACAAAACATGTGAAAAACTATTTGGAGTCATTTTCTTTTAGTTAGAACACGTTTTGTTACTGTTGTACTTTGTACTGTATTGTAAAGCACTCAGAGCCTGTGTACTTTAATCAGGGTTGATCGCTTTATAAATGTCATTTATTATTATCATTACAAATTACGAGGCAGAGGCTATTGCCATTGAAGCAGCAATCCTCCACCTGACCAACATTTTCATTATATCCAAACAAAATCAAGGACACTGTTGTCTTCACCGATGGAAAATCAGTACTCCAAGCTTAGGAAAACTTGAATTTCGAAAGCCCAGCCTGCCTCTCTGTGGTTCAAACAATCAACACCTTCATACAGACCTATGCCGTCGACCTGACTTTACGCGGATACCTGGCCACAGCAACATCCCAGGAAACGACAGAGCAGACACCGTTGCCTAGAAGGGAGCATCACAAACACAACCTCAAAACCCAGTATCACAACAGACAGTCAAGAACATCTTCAAATGCTACACCAGGGAACAGTGGCTGAATGGATGGGCTATGGGCAAGACTGGAAGAACTGTATTTACACAATATGACTGCTCCCAACTCAAAAGATGCACTAAATTCCCTGAGTAGAAGAGAATAAGTCACGATCTTTTGCCTGCGAACACGACACATCCTACTGAATTCCTACCTTAATAGGATCCGCAAGGATACTCCACCCGACTGCCCGTTGTGTGACTGCAAAGATGAAACAGTATCACACCACCTCTTTACCTGCCCTGCACTTAGCGACCTGCATAGTGCCTACCTACCTGCCTCCCCAGACATCAGAAATACTCTATACAGAGACAAAACACAGCTGATAAAAACCTGTAAATTCTTTGCCATATCGACAGGCCGAAGGGCTAGAACTCAAATGGTCACTGGATCGGAAAAGTATTTATGTAAAAGTATCTGAGATCTAGATTTAGATCTCTAGTTATGATTGATAAGTTATAAGATAATAAGTAAGGCTGTACAACCAACACTACTGAAGATGCAACTACATCCGTGCATGACATGATATGTATTATTTAGTTATTAGACTTTTTCACCATTTGTGTCTGTGTCTAGATCTATATTGTCTTCCATTACTTTTAACTGTAACAGCTCATTTAAATTTTTGCCAATGACATGTGTTGCAAAGAATCGGCCGTAGATTGCTTTCTGTAAAATGCTGACTGTGGACTGCGAGAGTAAAAACTGGTCTGCTCTCATGACTCTAACGCATTTTGATTGATTCATATTCTAACTCCCAAACTGTAGGCCCTCTCTTTAAAAAAAGTCAGAAATTTGCCTAAGAATTTTGTTCATGATCAGTGTTATCCTGTAGACTCTACATTCTACCTATACACTTTTTTCTTTAGTGGGGGGGGGTCTTTGAGACTTTGCAATTTTCAACACTTAAACGGACTTAAGAAAATTTGTTTTATCAACTCTGTGGTTAGGAAGTATCTTTTTTTTATAACGTTAACCATATTTAGAGTCAAGACTGTCAAATTAGACAGACTGGTCAGGTCATGGTAGACCATCAAAAAGAACAGAAACATCATGGTAGACTGTCAAATGAACTGGCACCTTAAATTTATTGTGTTATTGCCAGTTTCATCCTGTGGAAGAATGAAGTCGATTTTATTCTGAATTTCCTACTTAACTTTTTATTGTCTACAGAATACAACTCTTGAATCATATAAGTTCTGAACTTGAAATGATCTGATTATTATCCATAATCTGTGGTCTTAAATAAAAACTACAAAGGTCCACCATGCCTGGGGACTCTCGGAAAGACTTTGTCTTGGTGACAACGGCCAATTACTTCGCCATCCCAATCACCGACAATGCCATCACAAGTCTCTTCAACGCCACATCCCTCAACAACTTCTTAGATGATGGAAATGTGACTATCCTAGCAGGAAAGTTAGATGGGCGCAGTGACAAGAAGATTGATTTCCAGAACAGAGTAAGTTCTCAAGTGCTTTGTATGATATTGCCTTTTTGTATGAGCATTTTTTATTGTCTGAAAGAATGTTGCTGTCAAAAAGTGTGCACATGATGAATTTGTATGGTGTTAGTATGAATGCGTTTTTAATCTCCTATGTACGACTTGTGCCCGTTCTGTGGAGAAAGGCGGGATACAAATGCTCTTATTATTATTATTATTTATAAATGCTTTTGCAATTATCTTTCTCTTTCACCCCTCCCCCACATCCCTTCCTGTCGCATTTCTTTTCTTTAAAAAAATATATATTTCTGTTTTTCCCATCAAATCTTCTTGGTGTGTATAAAATTTATTTGTTACTTTTCTTTGAATTGCACAATGTCTTAGACTCTTTGGACATATTTTTTAAATTTCAGCATATAATGTGTCACAATACGGTAGAATATGAAACTGCATGGTATCACCTAATTGTTCGTGCTTGTTCATGTGCCTCACTTTTGATGAAAAAATACTTATCTATCTTGAATAGAAGTCTTGATATTTGCAATTGAAGCTGGTTGGGTGGGGATGCTGATGTCAGAGGTAAAATCAGAGAAAAAAATGGTTGTCAAATTTTGGTGACTTCAAAGGCTTGAATGTTCTTGACAACTACAAATTTACATATTTTGCCTATAATCAATGTTTTTCAGAAATATCCTCCCAGGAATATGTTGTTAAATGGATGTAAAAAATGATGAGCCCAAAAGAAAAGAAAGAAAAATAAAGAAATATTGCTTAAGGGGTGGAAAAATGACAATTTCTTCGATGCCGTTATTTTGAGTAGTCTCCCTCTATCTGTCCTTCTATCCCTCTTTCAGCATTTATATATTACAAGCTGGGCCTCGTTTCGATGAAAGGAATGATCAGTGCATTAACATCAACTGAAAGTCATTGGCCTACTATATTTACACTCTACTGGAATGGAGCAATAAATCTTGAGAGAAAAGTGACACATGTGTTTCCAAGTTGCCAAATATATAATAGACAAAGGAGTCCAGAAAAAGCGATGATGGGCATCAAACGAAAGGATCACAGTCGAATTTAGCACCAAGTAAAAAAAGAAAACATGAGGCTAGATCTATACAGGTCGCACACTTAAAATAGTGCTCAGTAGTGCGCGACAATGCGCGATAGTATCGAACGGAAGTACGACTTGAAAAAAAAAAAAACCTGGAGGATTTTCTAAAATTACAGAGACAGAAGCGTCGGCCTACAAAAGCGATCAACAAAATAAAGAAATTTAGCTTTTTGCAGCAAAACTGTCTCAAAACTGAAGAAACCATGGGTCATGATCTGGAGAATATTTTGAAGAATCTTTTGGCGAAAACCGCATGTCGATCGATGCAGCCATTAAAAAGCCTTTTGAATAGCAAAATTTGGCCACCACAAATAGATAATAGATGATCCATATGTTGCAAGTGGCGTACAACTCTTACAAAAACTAAACTAAACTCTTTTAGAAGTCTCACCAGTATATCAACAATTTTTGCTTTTCCTTATATTCATTTTTGAAGCTAAGATTTAACTTATTTTTCTTTAAAAGTTCACTATATTTGTGGGGGTTTTTCTTTCTATTATCATGTTACCCTTTGCATTTCAGGTGGAATCATCAGATTCCAAGGAGAGAGTGATTGTGTTTTTCAAAATCCGTCCTGAAGCAATCACTCCAGACAACACTCAGTCCAACATCATTGTGTCATCCATGATTGACTCCCCTCTGAACACTTTGTACCATGCTGTGCAAAAGGTGAGGACAAGTCGGTCTCCTGTAATCTCCTCTGTTTTTCTCGATTCTTCCTTCTCTCATGCCTAGAGATGTGTGTGTCATTGCAAGGTGGTTTAATTCAAATGACTGTCTACTGTTCATAGCGAACACCTCTGTAAATAGGTATCAGACAGTCGACTTTTGTTTAAATTGTCTTTGTATATTTTTCTTTGAAGAGGTAAAAATCATGTTCACAAAATTTTGATGCTGAAAAATTAACAGATCCTATAATATCATAGGGGTTCTCAATGGCCTAGTGGCTTTACTAGTGGTTGAAAGGTATTGCAAGAAGGTCCTTTCTTTCTTCTCTGTTCTTTTATCAGTGTGTATCATTACTTAAACTCACACAGACTGGCGTTTTGTGAGATGGAAAGTTTATAGTTTTATTGATAAATAAAGCTACCCCTTTAGTAGAAAACACTTAATGTTACTGCTGTATCAGGTTCTAAGAAATATATCAATTGTTCTTTTATGCTATTATTTAGTTTTGCAGTTTGCCAGGGCGTATGTTCCATTACTTTTGGTAAAAATTCAGTTCTTGTGGTGTCATTAAGTTCTGGGGGCTACAGTGGCAAAGTGAGCAATGAGTTCAGACTCAAAGTAATGTCAAGCAAGTGTCAGTGATTTGGATTGGTGGTCATTGGGGTGTGTCCTTGAGCAAGCCAAGACAACCCCAGCTCGAAAAATAGGGTGCAGCACAGTGACGACCAGCAATGGCATGTTTATGAAATTGTTTTGTTTTTGTGTGTGTGTGTGTGTGTGTGTGTGTGTGTGTGTGTGTGTGTGTGTGTGTGTGTGTGTGTGTGTGTGTGTGTGTGCGCGCGCACGCGCGTGCCATTTCTAATTATGTTTGCATGTTTGTTTGCCATTGTAACTCAAATTTCCTCAGGGGGACCCAAAAAATGTAATTTATTTATTGTTATCCTTTGTCCAGGTGTATGCTCCATTACTTCTGGACGATGGAAAGTATAGTCGTAACCTTGACCCCAAACTGCAGAGTCTTCTGAGTGAGCTTGAGGCTGGGCTGGGTTCTGCCATGCGCAAGAAGGACCCCAGCTTCAGGGGTCGTTCTGGTGACGGGGGAGAGGAGAATCTCGGCAGTGAGCAAACAGTTTTTTTCTCTTACTTACTTTTTATTTGCTTTGTTTTTACTGTTATCATGCCAAGTCTCTTTATTGAACGTGGGGAAGTGTTCTATTTTCTGCAAATAAGCTGTCTAAGGCAGTTGTTCTTAACTTTGTTTGAAGAAATAAACCCCACAAGTTTGATACACGCTTTCACCAAACCCTTTAGTGGGGTGAACGGAATGGGCACAATGTGCATTTATTTCTCTTGACCTCCACTGAACCCTTGAGACTGACTCACAAAACCCCTGTGGTTTGACTGAACCTTGGTCAAGGACCAGTGGTCTAATAGAGTGCACTCTCGAGGACAGCAGAGATTTTTTAGCTCACTTTTTTGTTGATGTATCGTGTTTTATTGCCAGCACCAAATGACATTTATTGCCTCAATATGGATTTTTTTACCGGAACAAACCATATCCTGTGACTGAATTCACGCTGTCAAGAAATTATGTACACTTAGTTTTGGACTGATCATGTCTTACACAAATGTTTTGAGTTTGAGTAAAGGCTTTTTTTCCTTTCATGCCCATTTTTCTCTCTAAGTCATTGAAGAGTTACTTTTTCCTGGCACTGAGTTATTGTGTTGATGTGTGACCGGTAGGCTACAAACATAATATTGAGAACATATTCAAGTGAGTAAAATTGTCCTATGTTTTCTTTGCTTGTATGACCAAGGGCAGATATCCTCCCTCAGGTTTTTTTCCTTGTCTGTCTGACTCTGTGCAAGTGTACTCGTGTTTTGTTTGTCTGTCTATCTGTCTGTCTATCTGTGTGTAGGTACTCTAAGGTTTTGTCTGTTTGCAGGTATGTTTATGTCTTATTTGTATGACTATGTGTAGATGCTCTGTTGTTTTGTTTGTTTGTCTGACTGTGTGCAGATATCGTCATGTTTGATTAATCTGTGCGTCTAACCTTGTGCAGGTAAAGCGATACTTTGTCTATCTGTTTGTGTGCAGGTATCTTGACCCCCATGGATGAGTTCCAGTACTGGCAAGACCTCTCTCGGTCCAGTGCAGGTAGTGGTGATCAACGGGAAGCTGCGGAGAGCTATGTGGAACTGTTTGGTCCTATCTCCAAAGATTATGGGGGGCTGGATGCGATGCCCCTGGGGGACAGCATGGAACTGGTGGAGATCACACAGGACACGTTGGACGATGTGTGGAAGCAAGGAGAGCCACCCTACCCTGAGCCACGCATGAGGCATCTTATGGAGGTCATCGGTAAATGAAGATTGTTTCCTTTAATGAATTGAAATCTGTTTTGGTTCTTGTGTACTATGCACGGTTGAGGCACAGGGACCTGTGGTGTAGCAGTTGGGCACTCCGCTATTGGACATAGAAAGGGAATGATTGATTCCTGAGTGGAGAAGCTTTGTTTTTTAAAATTAGGCACCTATTTCTTTTTTTGGAACCTCATATCCCTCTCATCCCAAGTTGGCCCTGACAGGCAAGTTTGAAGCAGACTTCCTCCAAATGATCTAAATTGAGTAAATTCAGGCGTAAAACATTTACAATTTAAAAATAAAAATGAACTAGGTAGAAGGGCACCTGGAGGAGAGTGAATGTTTCTCTGGAAGAAGACTGGTGTTCAGACATTCCAAAAGTTTTGTGCGCTACATGAGGATACTATGGAGTTAAAGAATCCTTTATCTTTTGCTTGTTTTCTGAACAGCTGGGTCTCTGGGTCGTTATGTCCAGCAGAAACTTGCTACAGTCAACATGTGGACTGGTCAGTTTAGCTCTGTGCGTGAATCGTTGAGGACCGGCATTGGGCTGTGTGAGCGCTGGGTCAGCTCGTGTGAGACCTTGACCTCACAGTTCTGGAAGAGGTATGCACCACACCCGTGGAAAGGAGAAACATGCAAGTGTAGGAACCTCAAAAAACTGGCAGACAGGTTGGAGGAGGTACGATTGTGTGTCTCCATTTGTTTGTGTATGTGTGTATACTTTTAAAATACTTCAAGAAGGTATGATTTTTTTCAAACTTTGTAAACCTGTATTCTGTAATCATAACTCAACCACTATAGCCTTAAAATATTATTCTCCACTTTTGGCTATCATGCATGTACTCAATATTCACAGGCTTCAAAGAGATGATGTTACTTGACCAAAGTTAGAGTCACAGCAATAGATGTAATACAAAACAATGTTCGAACACAATAGAGAGCTATGGGTATATGGTAAATATGAGATTGTTGCAAAACAAAACTATTTCACATGTTTGATTGTCAGTTTAGTCAATATGAAGAAGTGTCCATCAAAGAGATTTGATTTATTTGTGAGACTACTGTTAATTTCTCTGAAGTATGGTGACAAATCCCGGCATGGAGTGCTGTGCTATGTGGTGTTTGATAAAATGAGTTGAGTCATATGTTTGTCAGTTATGTCTTTTGTTGGTCATTTCCTGCTTCTTACACCCCTGCCTGTATCCAGATCTTGTCCATCATCCAAGAATTAAGTTATGTGTACATCATTTCCTGCTTTATTCTTCTCCCCCCCTTTCCAAAATCTCCCATCCTTCTTCCTCACTACCTCCTGGGTGGTTCCAGATCCTGTCTATCCGTACAGTCCATGAACAGCTCCTACGCCTGTTGTCTTCACAAGAGCAGAAAGAACTCAATGTGGCTGAAGCCTTCAACCCCTTCCTGGGTTTGAACCCTCTGCAATACAACCCCTACACCCAGCCCTTATGGGCGGCAGCCGTGGCTCAGTATGAGCGGTCCATGGAGCCAGCGCAGCAAAGAATTGCAGGGAAACTGCGTAGCCAGTTCAGGCAACTAGACCAAAACCCACAGCAGGTGAGGTGTGGTGGGGTCACACATTGCTTTATCTGTCCTGTAGCATTGTTTATCTGTCTGGGGAAGTCATTTGTCCAAAAATAAATAACTTGTCACTTCTAGTTTTCATTACACAGATATGATGCCTTAGTACTTATGAGAAACAGTCACTTTGAAGGATAAGAGCTCAATAGTGCAGGATATTTACTGATTATATGGCTGTTCATATTTTTTCTGCAGTGGTTTGTGTCCAGATGTTTTTACGAGTTGTTGTTTTTTCCTGATGTGTATTTTTGTTTTACAAAACATTGAGTATCACAAAACCCACTCTATAAAGTTGCACATTGCACACAAAAAAAGATGGAAAATTAATTATTCGTTCTTCATATTGTACATCTTTTATACTGATATATATCTGGTGTTTTTGGTTGTCATGGGACCAAATTTGTGCAGTGCAGAGATGTGCATATTCAAATGTTTTATTGTTTTTTGTTGTTGCAGCTGTTGCGGGAATTCCAGCGGTACAAAGAGCTGGTACGTCGACCGATTATCACCAAGGAGCTGGTAGCAGAGAGGTAAACACACACACACACACTTATGTTCATACACACACACTCTCACACACACACACACACACACACACACACACACACACACACACACACACACACACACACCCGCATGCAGACACACACACACACTTACATTCATACTCGCACATACACACAAATGCACACACATAAACACACACACACACACACACACATGCACAAGCACACACATACACCCACACACACACACACACACACACACACACGCACGCACACACATTTACATAAAACCATGTATATAAACAAAAATGCACTTACACACTCTCACACATAGTGTAATCTTGTTTGTTTGTCGGTACTAACAGTTTTGTTTGTTAAGGGGAGAGATGACTTTCAATTCACATTCAAGTTGGTGCTAGAATATTTTTTCTTAGTTTTTTTCATCAGTAGACAGAAAAGTATGTCCCAAACACATTTAACTACATCTTGAATCGGTGAAATGAGTAGGAAATGGGTAAAAATAGGTCTGAACATGCTATTAATCTTTAATTTTCAGAATACTGATGCAAAATTATCCCTTGGTATTGCGTTCAGTACAAGCATTTGCACCAAGACAACGAGCATAGGCCATTCACATGGGGTTTTATTTTTTCAATTTTCTCTCCTTTAAATCTTTAGAGGGTGGGATTTCATTGATTATGATTCCTCAGGGTCCATCTTTTCAGTTTTCTTGAAACTTTGCATGCTTGTGTGTACAGAGAGACTCTCCTGGGCCAGCTGATCACGTATGTGCGACAAGTCAACGAGGACTTCAACTCTCGCACAGGACGCGGCTCTGGTCAGATCCCCAAGGGCAAAAACAACCCCAGCATCGTCAACAACATCATCTTTGTCAGACAGCTGGAGGCCAAGGTCAGAGCATGGGTTAAGGCCACCATAGATCAGACAGGGTCACGGCTGCAGTAGCTTCGGTTCAATATTATTAATTATGATAAAGGCACATGTGCTGTAGTTCTACACTGTAATATATGTGGTTTTGGAGGGAGGGGGGAGGGCAACTGGTAGATGCGACTTATTTTCTTTCCATTTGTTGTTCTATCAGTATGTTTTACTTCCTTGTTGTCAGCACTAAATCACTAACATCATTCCAAGTGCCTTAGTCATGTTTTGATGTGAGAAAATGAAAGAAAAAAATATCATCAAAAGCTGAGCCGTAACTTGGGCATTTGAAATTTTTCAGTTAAAAACTAGGATGGAAATAATGAAACAAAATAAAATTATGTCACAAGGTGTTCGTTGATGTCTTTATTGGAAAAACAGTATCTGGAAACCCCTTAAATTGAGTGGTTTAATAGTGGAATGACATTGACAAAATGACCATTATGTTGTTATGCTTCTCTTTACTCAAGAGTTGTAGAATGTATAAGCATTTAAGTCTAAACAATTTCTTTATTTTGAACTTGACATATGTGGGTGTTTGGAGGTTGTTACAGGTAGACCCAACTTCTTTTCTCTCCCTCCGTAGTTTCTGTCTGCCTCTTTTATTCCCTGCACTGAACAGCCATTATTATGTTTGTGTGTTTCCCTTTACTTCAACGTACCGGTTTTTGAAGGTATGGTTAAATTAACATCACTGTTGTACGTCTACATTTGATTATTTGATTTCTCGACAGATTGATGAGACCCGACTGATCGCAGATGCGCTACTGGGTGACCTTGACGGCTACCAGAAGTTCCAGAAGGACATGACTGATCTGAAGGAGGAGCTGGTGACTTGGCGCCGGGACCAGTTTGATGAGTGGACCAGGGAAGTGCAGGCGCTCATTGAGGACCACCGCAAGCCTCTGAGGTATGTCTATCCGTCCCCCCCCCCTCTCTCTCTCTCTCTCACTCTCTCCCTCTCTCTCTCTCTCTCTCTCTCTCTCTCTCTCTCTCTCTCTCTCTCTCTCTCTCTCTCTCTCTCTCTCTCTCTCTCTCTCTCTCTCTCTCTCTCTCTCTCTCTCTCTTTCTCTCTCTGTGTGTGTGTGCTGGTGCCCATTGAGGACTACCAGAAGTCTGTCAAGTCATTCTGCGAGATGACATTTGGCATTTTGAGCATGGTGGGATCTTATTATATTTGACATGATTTTTTACAATTAAAATTAAAGGTTCTTTTAACCTTTAGCAGGGAAATCAGAGAAAGAGAGAGAGAGGGGGGGGGGTGGAGAAGAGGGAGAGAAATAGACAAAGAAAGAAAGATAGAGAGAAATATATATTGGGAAGAACAGAGAGAGAAAGATTGAAATGGGCTGAGGGAGAAAGAGAGAGAGAGAGACAGCGAATTGCCATGCACAGTGTACAAAGTTGTAAGTTCTAATCTTTTGTATTTGTGCACTATAATAATTTATTTTGTTAAAACTGTCTGCAGCGTAACTACTTTCTAATCAATGCACATATGTTATCTTCTTCCCATCCCCCTCCCTCCCCACCCCACCAGCCTGGAGACGAGTGGCAAGTTGATGGAGCTAAACCACAAGGATGGAAAGCTGAGGGTCAACTACAGCGAGAGGCTGGTCACTTTGCTAAGGGAGGTCAGACAGCTCAGCTCCATGGGCTTCTCCGTGCCGGTCAAGATACAACATGTTTCTGACACGGCACAGAAGTTCTACCGGCACGGGGTGGTGCTTAAACAGGTGAGAAATGTTTGGGTTTAATTGTGTGTATCAGTGGGTTAGAGAAAGGGGAGGGGAGGGAAGGGAGGGGGGCTGAAAGAGAACCAGAGATGGGGTTATACATAGGGGGAGAGGCACAGAAAGACGGACAGACAGACAGCAAACAGACAGATAGACAGCAGACAGACAGACATCAGACAGACAGACAAGGGGGGGGGGGGGGCAAATAGGAATTTTCTGTCTGTTGTGTTAACAGTATGCTCTCTTTTTAAGTCAATTTGCAGTGGTAGGTCCTGCTTCTTTTCTCTCTGTCTGTTGTTTCTGTCTGTAGATATTGCTTTTTCAACACATTAAATAACCATTGTTGTGTCGATGTGTATGTGTTTCCCCAGATGTAGAAAGCTAATTTCTTCAGCACAATTGACCTGCAGACGTGACATGTGCTTATTCCCCCCCCCCCTTTCCCCCTCCTCCCTCCTCCCTCCCACTCCCCTTACCCCCCCCCCTTCCCCAACATGTGTGTTTAGATTGTAAAGCACATGTGCTATCTATTATTAATATTATTATTATCCCCCTACACAGGTGGCCCACTTCTACAACACCATCGACCAGCAGATGATCCCAAGCCAACAGGCCATGATGTTGGAGTCAGCGCTTGCCTTTGAGAAGTTGGTGAAAAGTCCAAAAGCCGGTGAGGAGGGTTAGGTTTTAGGGTCACCCATCCCCTTTCCCCATCCCTACCCATATTCCTTTCTTTTTAAAGGAAAAAAGTGAAGTGATAATAAAATAAGACTAATTAATAAATCTTGATATGAGACTATAAAGTATCACTTTAGTCAAATATGAGACTGTAATTAAAGGCTTTGACTTGAACTCTATAATATTCTTGACATTTCTTGAATGTTCTTACATTGACCACCGGTCACTAACTGGACCCTCAGGTTTCAAGGCAAAGGGAGACGATGTGCAGGTGACCTGGGACAACCCAGAACAGATGGAACACTACATCAAGAAACTCCAGACTGCTGCTGACCGACTGACCACTGAGAACAGGAAGCTGAGGAAGTCACACTTTGATGTGTCGGAAAAGGCGAGTTGGCTCAGCTTTGAGACAGTTTCATGGTGTCACATCATATCTAATTGTCTTTTATTCTTGTTGAGTGTCTTATGAAATGTAGTGACTTCTGTGACCACTTTTGTGAAAACTGTAACTCTAGAAGCTATAGCTATGCAATCCTAATATTGTGAGGAAGAAGAAAATGAAGATAAGAAGTAGAGAAGAGAAAGAAGAAGAAGAAGAAGAACAACAACAACAACAGGAAAATCGAGAAGGAGAAGAAGAAGAAGAAAGATAAGTCAAATAACAGTCTTAAAAAAGTTGATTCAAGATCAGAGATGTCCTATTTGGTTGTCATGTATTTTGCTGATCATATTTCTTTTAACCGCATGTGGTAGGAGGGTACCACTGGTAGGTCTTATTCCTTTTCCTTCCATCTATTGCTTTTGTCTGTCTGTCTTACTTTTTTTTTTGCACTAAATAATTGTCATCTTGTCAATGTGATTTTCTCGACTCTTAACAATTTCCCCATCTGCAATCATAGCAACAACAAAAAATCTAATTCGAGGGCAATAACAACAAGAAAATGTTCAACTTGATGATAATAACAGCTAGAAAACGTCTAACTTGATAACAAGAAAATGTTAAGCTTAATGACAATGACAACAAGAAAATATCCTACTTGATGACAATAATAGCAAGAAAACATTTAAGTGCGTGACAAAAACAACAAGAGAAAATCTAACAAATCTAACTGAACAACAACAACAAGGAAACATCTTAACTTTCCCCTGCGGTTGGTCACAGGTCCAACAACTGATGAGCATTGACCTCCTGCGACAGCAACAGCGCTGGAAAGATGTGCTGATGGACATCCGCCACCAGATGGCGCACCTGGTCCAGCAGGGTTTCGCCAGTGAGAACATGACCCCCTGGAAGGCCCACTGGGACAGGCAGCTGTACAAAGCTCTGGAACATCAGTACCTGCTGGGGGTGGAAGCGCTGAACGAGAACCTGCCTGAGATCAAAGTGGAACTCACATACAGGTGAATAAGTAAATAATTAACAGTATCTCAGCAATACTGACAAAATTACCATGCTCTGAGACACAATCTCAAACCAGTACCGACGATCAACATGCTTTAGTATACAGTGTCATACAAAAGCAGGCAATCTTCATTCTATAATACACAATGTCACACCAATACAGGCAATCAACAGATATGCAGTGGTAGGTCCTGCTTCTTTTCTCTCTGTCTTTTGTTTCTGGTTGCCATATCCCCAGATCAAGGATAGACATATAACTGTTGTGTCATTGTCTGTAAGTATGTTCAATATGTCTGCATTTCCATGAAAACATGATTCCCAAGTATGCAGGTGGAACATACACACAGACGACATCAGAACATCGAAACGACAATAACAGGCTGCTTTCTAAGTACAAAAATACCACCCTAGAATCGACAATGATAGCTGCAGCTATTTTTTTACTATACAGTTAGTGAGAACATAAACTGTTGAGAATGGTACTGTTCAACTGCTGGAAGTAGTGCTGTTTTGATGCAGATTTATAAATTGCCTATCGACACGTGAGAGGAATTGTCTGTGACGTATGGCAGGGAAACAGATTAAGACAAAAGTAACATATACAAGCGTCGTACAAGCATGCTTCAAAATGATATTAACACTTTGCGGTCACCTGGCGCAATAATGCACCGGTGAGAACAATCCGTTCCGGTCACCTGACGCAATTCTGTGCCTGGCCCGAGAAGTCCGTTACAGTCACTCTCCTGGCTGGGTGACCAGATGGGGTATTTTGAACTGCTGGCTGTGTGACTGCAAAGTATTAAGCTACCCATGATACCTAGCCATTTCTGTCTGACAATTCTGCTTCTCGCAAATATCTTCTCTTATGTTCTCTTAAATTCTTTCTTTCTCTCTCTCGCTACTGTGCCTCTGACTGCTGCACTAACGAAGAGAATCTCTCGTCTTTACTTACCAATTTTTATTTCTTTATTGTGCATATTATTGCGGCACTAAAAAGGGAATTTCTTGTTGTAGCAAGAAAAAATCCTTTCACAAATAATTCAAATTGTTGTACCCTGGCTGTATGCGATTCATGCTACTTTCCTATCTGTCTGTCCCACCAGATTGTTGTATCCAGGCTCTATATTATTCATCCCATTGTCTTATCTGTCCATCACTTCAGACAACAACGTCTACAGTTCCGTCCCCCTTTTGAAGAGATCAAGGCAAAATATTTCCGTGAGATGAAAAAGTTCATCAGCATCCCCAACCACTTCAAGGGCGTTGGAGACGGGGGTTCCAACCTCATTTTCACTGCCATCATCGACCGCAATGCTGGCAGCTTTGTCACATGCTACCGGAAGGCAGACATCTTGTTTACTCGTCTGGCCTCGGTGGAGGAACAGTTCAAGGTGAGTTGGTACATGGACAGGGTCAGAGGGCACTGAGAGCTGAACAAGATGGTTACATGTGGACGTACTGGCAGAGAACTCTCTTTACTGTAGACCTGGGTATACTCATGTTAAGTTTGTCTTGTTCGTCAAGAAGTGGAATTGTTTTGAACATTGTGGATACAGTATCATTTGGATTCTATAGGAGGCAGTCAAATAAATTGTGATATTAACTCTTATTATACAGTGCGCCAGTTCAGCTGGCTCAGTTGCTTACTGTCATTAAAAAATAAAAAAACTGTCAAAAATCAGAAAATTCATCTCATCTATAATAATCAAATTGTATATTTACTGCTCTGGTCAATCATCTCTGCTCAGTTTGGTATATATTTTATGCAAATAGGTTAAATAGGGGTGGAGTTACTTGGAAGTTTGTGATACTGAAAACTTAGATGACAAATCTGGCTACGAACAAAGCCTTTTGTACACTTCAAATTAAGTAGTTTGTATTTAGCGATGACTTTCTGTCTTTTGTGACTCCAATTTTAAGAAAAATAAGACTGCTAGAGTCAATTGCCCTGGAAGAACTCGAAATCAGTTTCTATCCAAAGGTTAAAAAAAACTCTGGTAAAGGAAAATTGGTAAAAATATCTTCTTACAAATGATGTTAAAGGATGCTACGTTTCAGTTGGGTATCAGGTGTGTGCATGCATATCAATAGCAGAAGAAGCTATAGCTATGCAATCCTAATATTGTGAGGAAGAAGAAAATGAAGATAAGAAGTAGAGAAGAGAAAGAAGAAGAAGAAGAAGAACAACAACAACAACAGGAAAATCGAGAAGGAGAAGAAGAAGAAGAAAGATAAGTCAAATAACAGTCTTAAAAAAGTTGATTCAAGATCAGAGATGTCCTATTTGGTTGTCATGTATTTTGCTGATCATATTTCTTTTAACCGCATGTGGTAGGAGGGTACCACTGGTAGGTCTTATTCCTTTTCCTTCCATCTATTGCTTTTGTCTGTCTGTCTTACTTTTTTTTTTGCACTAAATAATTGTCATCTTGTCAATGTGATTTTCTCGACTCTTAACAATTTCCCCATCTGCATATTTTCCTCACCTTGTCCCCCTTGCCCCTCCCTTTTCCTAGGACTGGGTAGTGCTGGGAGCCATTGACCTGGATCAGTTTGTCCAGGACAACCTAGTACAGATCTCAGACTGGGAGAAGAATTTCCGTGCTCTCAAAGCCCGAGGTCGGGATGCTGAGAAACTGCCCAGGTAACATTCGATAATTCTTTTGATCCTATTGTTTGTACAGAATACTTATAAGATGGAGGAAAGGGATGGGAGTGGTGGAATAGGTGGGACAGGTATTGCCAAGTAAGTCCCCAAGAAATAAATGGACTGCATTATTACAGAGTACTCTTAATCGAGTTATCATTGTTCAATACTCCTAATCTACTTGTTACTATAATATACTGTTGACCTAGTGTTATTACAGAATACCGTCATAGTAATTATTATGGAATATCCTGGCCTAGTATGTATAATAGAATATCCTTGGCCAAGTTATTTTATAACAGAATACGCTTGACCCAGTTGTTATTTTAGAATACTCAACATGTATTTGCTGTCAAAGAGTGCTCGCTATATAATTGTTCATAGAGAATACTTTCGGGTCTTCCTGATATAGGGATATGGTTCTTCATAAAGATTCCTCTTGGGCATTGTTCATAAAGTTATGATTTTGTCTCTTCAGTCAAATCAAAGTAGACTGCATCACAGTAAACACGACCCCCGTGAAGGCCGTGATCGACGACCACATCCAGAGACTGTTTGACGCACTCCTCAACTCTCTGCGTAAGTCCATCAACAGAGATGTCAGTGACATTGACACATTTGTCAGCTCTGCCATGGACACACTGTCACAGCGGCCACAGACTGTGGAGGAGATAGGGGAGGCCAATGCCAAGCACACAGAGTTTGGAGCTACCAAAAAAACAGTAAATACATTTGTTCCTATGCATTTCTACCTTATTATAAACTTACTGATATTTTGTCAAACGTTAAGTTTGAGTTTTTTTCATCTTTTTAAAATTGTTATTTTGATACAGTTTGATTCATTAATCTTGGGTCTTTTTGGTGGGATTCCATTTTAATTGTTCTGATTCCGAATTATAAAACAAATTTTGGTACAGTGCTACTGGTCCTCATCAACAATTTGACAATAGATACCATATAAATTGCCTATGTTTTTAAATTTGCAGTGCTCGAGAAACTTTACAACAAATGCACACCATTAGCCCAGTTGTATCATGCTGCACTGCTGGTGTGGATGACCCTGGTCCAATCCCCAATGGGCAGTTCTTGAACTTCAATTATTTGGGAAGTTTTCAAGGCCCTCCATCCACTTGGCAAGGTCCTACCAGAGATGGATATTACATTCACAGATCCTGCCTCTTAAATGACCTTATAATTTTGATAGGGGTTTATTTCTATACATCTGTACTACAAATGCTAACTAGAAAGAACAGAGCTGTACTCCCTAGTTGGGAAGTTATTTTATCACATACAGTCGAACCTGCTCTAACAGTCACCTGTCCAACACTATCATCTGTACAAATGACCCCTTCCCACTTCCCCCTTTGTGTTTTGTTTAAATATTATAATGACACTGTCCAAATGTGCAATGTCAAAGACAGTCGCCTTTCTCGTCAACAATACGTTGTCTTCTTGTACAATTTCGACTGTAACACTGCATCACATTCAGCCCACGTTAGCCCCTGACGGGCAGGACTAGCGCAGCCGGTATTTGAAATGATATAAATTATAACGATGGGGGTTTAGACTTTTCCAATCCCTCCAATCCTCAGGTGAAGCCTCTGTTTGAGAAGGCTGAGAGCAAGAATAAACTTTTGCGCTCGGTGGCTGGGGGAGGAGTGGACTCGCTGACACAGCTACAGAGTCGATGGGACAAGTTTGAGATCATGATGGAGTCACATCAGCTGATGGTCAAGGAACAGGTTAGTGGGTAGTTAAGGATCAAGTTGATTGGTGGTTCAGGAATGGATTAGTGGATAGTTACGGAACAGGTTATTGGGTGGTTAAGGAGCAGGTCAGTGTGTGGTCAAGGAACAGGTTGGTGGATGGTTGGAGGGAAGATAGATGTGTGGTCTAGTGAATGACTGGTCTTGATGTGGTGATGGTTGTTGCTGCTATTTTTAGTCCATGTTGTTGGTAACTATGTCATTTAAGTAGTTGTGCAAAGTGTCAATGTGGAGAAAGAAAAGCTGAAAGCCAAGCTCTTTGCTGTGATAATTCGTTAAATGGTTGTTTTCTACATAAATATTTTCAGAAATTACCTGTGATTTCCTTCCCTGTTGAATATATACGAACAAAAAAGAATGTTCAGTTTCGTTCATGTTAAGTAAGTTCATGGAGACAGGATTCTTGGCAAATGGAAAAGCTTAGGCTTAGGTCACTGTGTATGAAACAGGTGGTTGGAAGATGCCTCTGGTATGTCCTCCATCTTTTCTTTCGTTATGTTGCTTCTGTCTGTCTGTATTGCTTTTTCCATGCACTATCATCATCATGTCGATAAGCCACTCTACACTCAAATTGTGCACAGGAGAAGCAAAGGGAAGAAAATAACTGATTCGTGACAAGTCTCAAATGTGATGTGAAAGGTCTGGATTTGATCCTCATCATACGCACTGAGGAAGCCGTTAGTTTCTCACCATTCTTCTTTGCTTTCCAGGTGGAAGTTATGAAGAGCAACGTCCAGTCACGGGTCAAAGCCTTTGAACAGGAAGTGGACAAGTTCACTGCCCGCTGGCACCAGCTCAAGCCAGGTGATGATGCCCTGGAGGGGGACAAAGACACATGTGACAAGGCAGTGGCCATCATTAAAGAGAAGAGACAAGAGTTCCAGGAACTGGAGGAGACCATGAAGAAATTGCAGTGAGTGCATGGGTCAGATAGATGGGGAAAATAGGTGGGGTAGACAGATGGGACAAATAGATTAGGCAAATAGTTGGGGTTGACAGATTGGACAGATAGTTCGGGTTGACAGATGGGGCTAATGGATGTGGCAGATGGATAGGAAAAACAAGAAATATGGAACGGATTGATGGGACAGGTAAATAGGACAGATGGACAGGATAGATTTGTTTGGGCAGATAGACGGGACAAGTAGGTAGATAGTGCTCACAGATGTGACAATGCCAGGCCCATCATTAAAGTGAAGAGAGAGAAACTGGAAGAGACGATAGGGAAATTACAGTAAGTACATGGGTCAGATAGATGGGACATAAATATGGGGCAGACAGATAGGACAGATAGATGAGGCAGGCATTTATACATGTGAAGTTGAGGGAGGTTCTCAGTCCGGTGTGAGGTTGTTCTTGATTTCAGTGGTATCACCCTGTGTCTTGTCTTCCCTCCCCCCCTCACCTTTCTACCCTTTCCTCCATCCTAAACTCCTCCCCCCCTCCCTCTCCTCTTCTTCTTTCTATCTTCCACC
>NW_004798074.1:140753-142390 GCF_000002075.1 Aplysia californica | reverse complement strand
TCAACCCCCCCCCCTCACCCCAATTCTCTCTCTATCCCCCTTCCCTTTCTCCCTCCAGGTCAGATTGTGCACATTTCAACATAGAGAACCAGGACTTTGTGTCCATGGAGGAGCTGAAGGATGACCTGGCCCACTACGAGAACATGTGGTCACTCTATGAGGAGTTCAACACAGGGCTGCAGGAGCTGGCCAAGGAGGACTGGATCTCTTTCAGGTCAGAGGTTACGGAAATATCTACTGACATATGGCTCCTTACAGACATACAGTCGTACACAAAGACCGGTGTACAGGCTTATACAAACACACACATACACAAACATAGACACCCACATGTGCACATACACACAGATTTGCACACACACACACAGACATACACAAGCACAGATATACAGACATACATAAGCACAGATATACAGATTTACACACGTACAGACTTACACACCCAGAACCGTACTCAAACACAGACATATAGACATGTTAACACAGACATACACAGACTCTCAGACGGACATAAAAGCAGACACAGACAAACACAGATAATAGATTATGTCAACACCGATCAGGAAATGTATTACAGAATAACAGTCACAAACTGGGTAAGTCTGAAACTACTTCTTTTAAGGAAAACAGTGTATGAATTCACTGAAAATAGATATACACGTTTTAGTCCAACATATCATTTTTAATTTTCACTGTGTTGAGGAACTTGCACCATATTCAGACATAATACAAGTTGTTTCAAAGTGATCTTTTCAGACAAAAATGAAATTTGACTTAATTTTCAGACTGTTACAAGATTGTTATCATTGATATGTCATTGACAATCATATCAAACTAACAGCTGAATTATAATCAACACTTTTTGATTCTTTTGACATCCCTGTTCTCTATCCTTCTTTTTTCTACCTTGGCAAGTCCTTTGTTGATGCCTATTGTCATTATTTTTTTCTTCTTTTCTTTTTATATTTCTCTGTAGTAATACTTCTAAATCTTTTGCGTTAAACAGACTTAAAAATGTGTTGCAAGTGCCATAAAAGTCTTACGAAAACTAAACGTAAATAACAGAATTTTGTTTTCTTTTCATGAAGATACTAGTAATGTTTTTACACACACCCTACAAGTTCTGTAATAGTGTAATGTTTTCTGTTGTATCACAGGTCAAAGGCATACTTGTTTGAGGAATTTCTTGGAGGGTGGTATGAGAAGATCAAGACAAAGGAGACCACCACAATGACTGTCAAGATACAGAAAGACATTGAGACGTACAAGGTGAGGATGTCTCTGTGCTTCCTATAGAAAAGGTTTCTTCATCAGGAACAAAAATACATGAAGAAACTCTTTCGTATTCTAGACATTCAGATTGGAAGTTGCACCTGTGTCTCTGCCTCTCACTCCCCTTCCCCTCAGAATTTCCAAAACAGTTTGAAGCAGTGTAACAAATGGCTGGAACAGCCAGGAAAGAGACTTCTATGATTTTCTTTTGACAGATCAAGCAATAGGACAAGTTTTTGGTTATTTTATCCTCTTTTTATTTCATCATCATGTGTTTGTGTGCATATCATCCCATAGCTAAACTTCATTATCATATTCGTATTGCATTATCTGTGTGTGTTTTGTGTCTCCTTCGCCCCCCCCCC
>NW_004798074.1:131304-139922 GCF_000002075.1 Aplysia californica | reverse complement strand
CCTCTCCCTCTCCCTCTCTCTCCCACTCCTTCCCTCTTTCTCCATTTCCTTCCCTCTCCATCTTTCTCCCTCCCTCCCTCCCTCCAGCTTTTTACCCTTTATAAACAACCCTTCATTTAAGTAAGCCATATATCAACAAGAAAAGACATTTGCCTCTCTATCTCGCTGTTTCTCTACATCCAGGAACTGAACCAGCGTGCCCAGGGGGAGGTAACTATCCGTGAGGCCATCAGGGAGCTGGAGTTGTGGGGGGCTGGGGCTGTGTTTGCCCTCACAGAGTACGAGGACAGTGGGAAGAACAAGATGAACCTCATCAAGGACTGGAAGGATCTCGTTAACCAGGTATGGGAGACTGGATAAAGATTTGTGTGTGTGTGTTTGTGAGTTGTTGTTTTTTTATATGTGTACCAGATTTGGGAGATTGAGTGAAAGGGATTTATTTTTTTAGTGTGAGTTTTTTCTGTGGGTTTTTTTTTTTTTTGGGGGGGGGAGAGGGCGTTGTATGTGTACCAGATATGTAGATAGAATGAAGGAGATTTTTTTTGAGTGTGAGTTTTTAATTTGTTTGTGAGTACAGAGTATGGTAGATTGGGCGAAGATTTTTTTTTTGTATATGAGATTGAGTTAAGGGGATGTTTGAGTGCTAGTTTTGTGTATATGTGTACCAGCTATGGAAAATTGAGTGAGGGAGCTTTATTTTGAGTGTGTGTGGGGGTTGGGGGGGGGGGTGTTGTGTGTTTACTAGGTATGGGAAATTGAATGAAGGAGATGTTTGTGGGTGCCCCAGATATGGGAGAATGGGTGGTGGAGAATATTTTTGAGTGTCAGTTATTTTGTGTGTGTACATCAGTGTGTTATGGTTTGTTTGTGTCTGGAAGTGAGAGGCAACCAATGCATGCTGCAGTCTCTCATCATTTGTGTGTGTGTGTGTGAAATCATGTGTACATATGTGTGTCATTGTCTGTGTCTATACAGGTGGGAGACAACCAATGCCTGCTGCAGTCCCTTAAGGACTCCCCCTACTACAAAAGTTTTGAGGACAAGGCCTCTGTGTGGGAGCAGCGTTTGGCTGACCTGGACGAGTACCTTCACAACCTGAACCTCATACAGCGCAAGTGGGTCTACCTGGAGCCCATCTTTGGTCGCGGGGCCCTGCCTAAAGAACAAGGGAGATTCAAGAGAGTGGACGATGATTTCAGGTCAGAATCAGTGCAACGTTAAGTTAAATTTCATGTTTGGATTAAGCTAGAATAGGTGAGATCAGGTTAAATTTTGAGGGAATAGACTCTGTGTTTCCAGTCTGTTTACAGCATCACCCAAGCAACAGGGATGCCTCAAGAGAGTAGGCAGTGAATTCAGGTACAGGGTTAAGCGAAATTAGGTTAGTCTGGGCTGAATTAGGCTTGGTTGGGGAGGGCAAAAGGGGAATTGGTTCTGTCTTTACAGTCTACTGCTATTGTTAATATTGACCCAAATAGACTGAGACAGAATGATCAAAGGATTAAAAAATGCTAGAACTCTAAAGATCCAATTTCTATCAATTTGCTTCTTTTTAGTTCAAGTGAACAGGACTTTTTAGTTTGAATATTTCCTAGTAGTACAGGGTTTTACGGCGCTCACAACTGCATAAGGTCATATGAGGGCTGGAAGTGCAGACGCACAGATCAGCCTAATCAACTCTGTCTACTCCAACACCTTAAACAAGTCAGCACATTGTTTTTCTGTACTGTTCTTCTAGAGAGCTTGTTAATGTCAGTGTATGGTTTCGAGGAATTTTTACATCATTATGTTTGACCTTGACCCCCTCCGTCCCAGGAACATTATGCGTGATGTGAACCGCGACAACCGAGTTCTCTCATTGGTCAATCAGTCAGGCCTGCGGCAGTTACTGACCACCATGCTTGATCAGTTGCAGAGATGTCAGAAGTCTCTCAATGAGTTCCTCGAGGTGAGAACATAGGGGCATTCTTTCTAACAAGGAACAAGTCTCAGACTCTTGTTTCTTGATATGTATACTGAGTTTTAAATATTGTTTTTATTTTATGTGTTTTTGTTTGCTCCCATTAACTCGGTTTAGATCATATGGAAGCCAGGCTGCTTTGACCTTGCCTATCAGGGCCAACCTGGCCTGAGTTAAAAACAACATCCTAGCTGACAGACGAATGCGATAAAAAACAACAACTCCCCCACTCAGGAATCGAACTCACACAGAGGCCAGTTATGTACAGTTGATAGAAAATGTCAATGTCAAAAGTCACACTTTACAGTGCAGATTCCTGTTTCTGTCAATGTTGCGATTTAAGAAAATTGTTCAAGATTGAATTTTGTTCAGACCATTCTAACATGTGAGAAAAACATACTGTGTTGTGTGTTTGAGTAAAAACTTTTCACTTATTTTTACTACTTCTATAGAACATTATTGCCTTTCCTTTTTTATGCTTTTTTAAAAATAGTGAATACATGTGTCATGTTTCCGTCTTTTACTAATTTATGTGACATTTTTTTTAAAAAGTCTTTCTCTTCTCTTTTTAATTATGGTTTTTTTTTCAACTCTACTAATTTATGTCATTGATTTGTGTAACTTATGTTTGTCTTTCAGGAAAAACGTTCTCTGTTCCCACGGTTTTACTTCATCGGTGACGATGACTTGCTGGAGATTCTGGGTCAGGCCACAAATCCTACAGGTCAGTTTGTCTTTGGGAAAATGTCTGGACCTTGCATGTGAATATGTCTAGAATTTGTGTGTCTTAGGCTGTCGGTCTTTGACAGGGAATTTGTCAAAACCCTATGTGTCTTAAACAGTCTGTCTCTGACAGGAAATTTGTTTATATCCCGTTTGTCCTATAGAAGTTGTCCCTGACAAGGAGTTTGGTCAGACCCTGTGTGTCCTGTTTGTCCAAAACAGTCTGTTTCTGAAATGGAAAATATCCCTCCTCCTGCTTTTCTGTGTATGTTTCCCTCTAGTAACACCTATTACCTTTGGCACTTATATGATCTATTCATGTTGTAAATACTGTAAGACTCTTAATAAAAGCAAACCAAACTAAAGATTTGTTCCACTGCCTCCAAACTGTTCTCTCCTCGTGGGTGGTTGATCGGTGCTCTTGTGTGGTTTGCTCCCTCTTTCCTATCAAACATCTATCGTCTCTATCTCTCCTCCTTTTTTTGTGTTTGTATGCCCCCCCCCTCCCCCCCCAAAACCGATGTCCTCCCAGTGCTTAAAAGTGACTCTCTTGTAACACCTCAAATCTTCGGCACTTCTATGACCTAATTGTGCTGTTAGTGCCATAAAACTCTTATTTAAACTACATAAAACACAAAAGCCTTCTCTCCTGTGTCCAGTGATCCAGTCTCACCTGAAGAAGCTGTTTGCCGGGATCCACTCTGTGGAGTTTGACCAGGACAATGCTCACATCGTGGCCATGAAGTCTCTGCACGGGGAGCTGGTGCCTCTCAAGCGAAACGTCAAGATCACCCCAGACGTGGAGGTCAGTGCTCACTCGCAGGACGCTAAGTGGGTCTTTTTGTGGGAGAATCTTTTCTTGTTTTGTGTCTTTTCAATAGTAGTTCAGTTTCAGTAGTAGTTCAGTGCTAGCTATTCTTTTTGAAAATGGCTTTTTCCAGTATTTCCTAAGATTTAAGTATTATTTTAGTCCTTGTGAAAGGTATTTTGATAGGCATACTGTCTTAAATGTACCCAAAATTGTTTTTCAATGTTCTTCTGTCCATGTTCAGATGGGAGTGTGTTTAAAATAATATATTCACAATCTTTGCATTCACAATCTTTGATAATTGATCAGCAAGGCTGGTTCATATGCTTTAAACCTCTGCCAATAATTCTGGGCTAAGTTACACCCCCCCTCCCCCTTATATCCTTACATCCTGCTTGCACCTTCTCTCACTCTCCATCTCCTCTCCTCTCCTCCCTCTCTCTCTCTCTCTCTATCTCTATCTCTCTCTCTCTCTCTCTCTCTCTCTCTCTCTCTCTCTCTCTCTCTCTCTCTCTCTCTCTCCTCAAATGTAACATCACCCCCCCCCTCTCCCCATGTCCAGGTGTGGCTGAGTAAACTAGCCGATGAGATGAAGGACACCCTGAAAGAACTGCTGGTCTCCTGTCTTAAGGATGCTAAGTCTGGCCGGGCTGGCCTTGACCCCAACAAATACCCATCTCAGGTCAGTATGGTGCTTATATATGTGTGTGTGTATGAGTGAGTTTGTTTGTGTGTGTGTGTGTGTGTGTGTGTGTGTGTGTGTGTGTGTGTGTGTGTGTGTGTGTGTATGTGTGTGTGTGTATCAACTGCTTAGTGGAAGGTTCCGCCATATGCCTTATTTGAGAAGTAACATGACAAAGTTGTACACTGAGCAGTCGATGTGTGTGTGGGAAAGAGGGTGTATGAGAGAATCTGTGTATATGTGTGGAAGAGGATGTGTGTGAGAGAGTATATATGTGTATGTATATGTATGTGGAAGAGAGGGTCTGTGTCTGTCTGCTTGTCTTTAGATTTTTTGCCAGGTTCATGGAGAACTGTGTGTCTATCTGTGTGTCTGTAGATTCTGTGTCTAACGAAGTACATCCACTTCACAAGGAACTTGTGTCTATGTGCCTGTCTACTCTGTGCATCTTACTACGTGTCTGGCCTTAGATTCTGTTCCTATCTTTGTACATCTGGTTCACAGAGAACTGTGTTATTATGTGTATGTCTGTCTGTTCCTAATGGAGTACATTCTTTTTACAGAGAACTCTTTGTCTGTTTGTGTGTTTATCCATCTTTGTGTCTGTCTGTCTGTAGATTCTGTGCCTTACGGAGTACATCCGGTTCACGGAGAACTGTGAGGAAGCCATCAAGAGAAACAGCCTGCGTGAGCTCCTGGGGGAGGTGGAGAGTCAGCTGGAGGGTTACACAGGAGTGGACCTGGGAGGTGGAGGATCCACAGAGGCCAACGGTGAGACCAGACGGTCTAATTAGCTGGATGTTCTTTGACATTTTCTCTGGGTTAGAAGTGAACATTTTAATTTTTATAAAAGCAAGAGCCAACAGGCTTTAAAATTTGTTCATGTCTGGTCTCAAAGGGAGGAACAGTGTTGAAAGGAGCATCAAAACCCATACACTTACTTATTTACTTACTTCTTAGAGAAGTGGGTACAGTTCGTCTGACATGTTCTAATACATATACTGGTCAGTAGAAATGATGTTTCAGTGCTTTTTTTTAATTTCAATGTATGAGGCTCCGATGATTGTTTTCAGTGTTGCAGCTTATAGTTGAGTGAAGGTTTTTCTTATTTTGTTACATTGTGCTGACATGCTTTTCTTTACTCAAACAAACTTATAGGTGATTGTTTAACATTGTACTTGTTCTTCTCAGTCAGTGCATGCCAACCTGGGCTATATCACCCTCTAATGAGGGTTTGGTTATTTTTATGGGTGAGGGGGATCACCTGGGTAGTGGCTGGTATTATTTAATGCCCTGCTTAAAAATACATGTATGTGAGTGGTATGAAAATGTTAGCCTCTTACAAGTAGGGAATGTGGGCGCTGGTTGTTAAAAAGGTTGACAAGCCCTGTTGTCAACATTACATGTACTGATTGTCCTGCTTCAACAGTGCTACAGCTGAAGCTGAAGGCTTTGATCCTTGACACCATTCACAACATGGAGGTGGTACATCAGCTGATGGAGGCGAACATACGGACCATGCAGGACTGGCAGTGGCAGAAGCAGTTACGGTGAGTGCATAGAGGTGCTTATTCACGTTCATTTATGTGTGTAAATATACACATACTCGCACACGCACATGCACACATACAAGCACACATGCATACAAACACACACACATGCGTGCACATACACACACACACACACCAAGCACACACAGGCACCCATGCATGCATATAGACACTCACACACATGCACACATGTACACACACTGACACACACTGCACGCACGCACACCCACCTCACACATGCACACATGCATGCATAATTGCACACATGTACACATACATACACATACTCAATCATCATTCAGGGATGGCAATGGTAGAAATAGTCACTGTACAAATACACACTCACACACACACACACACACACACACACACACACACACACAAACACACAAACACACACTCACAAACTCATGTTTTATTTTGTAATTTCACTTGTTGTTGTCTTTGTTTGTTTCTGTTTTTCTTTTTCTTTGTCTTTTTAAATATTTTTCACCGTTATCGTGTCAGTGTGTTATGGTGTCATTGTGTTAGTGTGCTATTGTGTAATTTTGATATTGTGTCAATGCATTATTATGTCTTTGTGTGATTGTTTCAATATGTTATTTCTTTTTATGTTATTGTGTATATATGTTATTGTATAAATGTGTTTTTGTGTCATTGTGTCAACGTGTTATTACTTTTTTGGTTATTGTTTATATGTGTTATTGTGTGAATGTGTTATTTTGTTTTTGTGTCATTGTAGCAATGTGTTATTTCTTTTTTTTTGCTTTTGTGTATATAATATGTTATTGTGTAAATGTGTTTTTGTGTCCTTGTGTCAATGTGTTATTGTGTCTTTATGTTATTGAGTGTGTTGTTGAGTCATCTATTAACACAAACAAGCCCAAACAAATAAATATTTTCCATTGTCTTTGTTGTGTCTCCCTGTGCAGGTACTACGTGCGTCGTGACGGCCTGTGTCTCATGAGAATGGTAGACTCGGAGTTCGAGTACACGTATGAGTACCAAGGCAATGCGGCCAAACTGGTACACACACCTCTCACAGACAAGTGTTACCTCACTCTCACACAAGGTACCTGACAACACTGGTTACTGGTTGCTTACTTTGTCGTTGCTGTTTTGTTTTGTTTGGGTTTATTTGGGGGGTATAGCGTATTAGAGTGTATCACTGATTGGTCCTACTTTTTTACTCTCCATCTATTTTTTCTGTCTGTGGTTGTTGCTTTTTCCTTGCACTAAATAAAAGTGATTGTGTTGATGTATTTTGCCCAGACAAAAGCCTTTTTAAAAATAAATTTCTCTTTTTCCAAAGTCCCAAAGGACAATGGTCTGTCACAAACTGCCTCCTATACTTTGTCATCACATGAGGTAGATATTAGTCGAGGATGGTCTTGTTTGCGACTTACGTACAAGTAGTCCAGTTAAACAAATGTTGTTTTATTATTATAGTGCACAGGTGTATATAAGGCACTTGTAAATAAAAGTTAATCCGTATTTACGTAGTTAACAAACCAATGTTCTGCCTAGTCTATACAGTCCAATGGTTGAATGTCACTGGTAAGTCTAAAATCTTTCCTTTCTCTTTATTACTTTATGAGCAGTCGATCTACGGTCTGGACTGATTGGCTCTTCCTAGTTCATCGAACTTCTCTCTCATTGTCTTGTTTCTCCTCCGGAATTATTTAATTAACTCTTTAACCATGCAATTTATAATCACGTTTCCGCATAATTCTCTCGTGTTTGTTGAAATACGACTCGACTTATTACGTTCTTAAAACCGCTTGTTTCGTCTTCCGGGTCAAACTAAAGACCTGTTAGCTCGAACTTTTTAATATTCGGCCCTAACTATAATACAATAATAACTTCGCATCAGACGGTGGTACCGTCCAGTCATGGTTACGGACCTCGACTACTGGATGCTGCCACCATCCAAACATGGTTAAAGAGTTAATTGCTGTGCTCCGACCATTGACAGTGTTAAGAAATGTTTGTCATAATGATTTCTCAATAGCATTGTATGGTTTAATGCGTGTTGTCGCTTTTTACAATCCTTTTTTGGACAAATAAGGTGTTTCTTTCTTTCTCTCTCTCTCTACACTTGGATCTGGGAGGTATACATATGGACAAATTAAAGTGTTTCATGCTCTCTCTCACACATGGGTCTAAGAGGTACACATATGGACAAATAGTGATATAATGTGTTTATTTCTCTCATGCCACACTTGGGTCTTGAAGGTATACTTACAGACAAATGATAAAATAATACGTTTCTTTCTCTCTCTCCACACATGGATCTGAGAGGTATAGTTTTCTCTCTCTCTCAACTCATGGATGTAAATAGACAAAGGGTTTCTTGCTCTGTCTCCACACGTGGGTCTTACAGGTATACATATAGACTAACAATAATTATGTTTCTTTCTCTCCTTCTGTAAAGGTATGCACATGGGCCTGGGAGGGAACCCGTACGGCCCAGCTGGTACTGGCAAGACTGAGTCCGTGAAAGCGCTGGGTGGCCTGTTTGGTCGACAGGTGCTGGTCTTTAACTGTGATGAGGTGAGAATTGAACCTTTTTCCTTCTGTGTTGCTGGTGTCTCATCTCTTTGTAGAGAAGCAATTAAGCTTGGTGAATAATTTTTTATTATATTTGTTTTTTGTGGGACTGCATTATATGTAAAAAGGATAAGGTACACTTTACTGATCTTTCTGTAGAAGCACTATTTAAACCCAAGGCATCTTATCAACCTGTCATGTTCTCCCTGCTTCACTTATTCACTCATTCTCTCTCACTTGTCCACCCATTCTCTCCCTTATTTATTCACTCACTCTCTGCCTAACATATTCTCTCTCTCTTTCTCTCTCTCTCTCTCTCTCTCTCTCTTTCTCTCTCTCTCTCTC
>NW_004798074.1:112503-131154 GCF_000002075.1 Aplysia californica | reverse complement strand
TCTCTTTCTCTTTCTCTCTCATTTGTAGCACTGTGTGTTCAGTAACCTCACTGCAGTTGGTAAGAATGAATTTCTATATCTGTCTGCTCTTGCTTTTTTGGAAATGTATCATTTACTGCTAGTCGATAGTTGAAATTCCGATGTCAGTGGGTGGCTATGGGCACTAAGCACTATTTCCGCCTTTTTTTAAACGTTTGTCTTGTGCAGATATTCAGAGTTACTTAGGTCTCTACCAATCGTTCTTGATGCCTTTCTTATCAACTTGTTTATTTTTATAATGTGCTGCCTTCCCAAATTGCTACCATTGCAAGTGATATCAAAATTTGTCAAAGTTTCTATGGTGGTGGTGAAGAATATCTGAAGGATGGATGGATTCAGATTGAAAAACCTAAGTTTCTTTCGAAAGTACAAACTCTGATTTACCTTTTTAACGATATTGTTTACATGGTTTTGCCGTGTAAATTATGTTTCAATTGACCCAATTGAGATCATTTAGGAAATGTGCTTCTTCGAACTTCCATGTCTAAATCAACCCAGGGTTGGATACACCTCCATAGAAAGGCTGAGATTCTCAATAAGATATCTCCCCACCTCAGAATCGAACTCTGGTCCTTTGTTTATTAGGCAAACAGCCTAACCATTACTTTATGCTATTAAGAATCAGAAGTATGTACCATTTAGAACTGCTCAATGGCATCTGTGGTGTTGGTGTCAGGCTCTTTGTCATTACACGAAGATGATGTGACTTCATTTCGGGAGTTTAGAATTCATGTTATCATGCATCTCTGTCTCTAAGCTAGGAAGCTGCATGCATCTAGGGTTAGCCCTGACAGGTTCAAAACAGCCTGCCTGTTAGATGATCTAAATTGTGTCTATGTGGATGTAAAACATTTCCAATTTATTATTACAGAACTGTATGCTGTACGTTCAAAAATACACTTTGTGTACTTATCCTTTATCTCTGGGCGTCTTGTGCAGGGCATTGATGTGAAGTCCATGGGTCGAATCTTCATCGGCCTGGTCAAGTGTGGAGCCTGGGGATGTTTTGATGAGTTCAACCGTCTGGAGGAAGCCGTGTTGTCCGCCGTGTCTATGCAGATCCAGGTCATACAGGACGCCATCAAGGACAAGGCCAGATCTATAGAGCTGCTGGAGAGAAATGTGAGTGGAGTGTGTGAGGGGTTGTGTGTTAATAATCATGTCTTACTGAAGAAAAATGTGAGTGGAGTTTATGTGGGGAAGTGTGTAAGTGGTCTATGTCTTGTTTGTTTGTTTTAGTAGAGGTTTTACGACGCTCGCAACTGCATAAGGTCATATGAGCACCAAGGGGTGGATGTCAACTGAGAAGTCCTTACAGGGAATCAGACTTACTCTGCTCACCTGTCTAGCTTCAACTGGACAAAGTCTGCTTCGACTATCAAGGCACCCAGGAAATAGCGGGGCACAAGAGTGTGACAAATATACAAAAGAAGTAGAGGAAAATGATGATAGTAAGGGTTGGGAAAGATAAAGCAGCAGTTCCCTGTTGTAGTTAGGCACAGTTATGAGCATGACATTGTTGGATCAGCCCTTTTACAATTCTACTGTGTTTTTTTAACAAGAAATTTCCCCCCCTTTGAGAATGACCTAAAGACACTTCAGTCAGTGGCACCACCCCGGGGCGTGGTCTATGTCTTACTTGAGAGAAATGTGAGTGGAGTGTATGAGGGGTAGTGTGTAAATTAATCATCTATGTCTCACTGGAGAGAAATGTGAGTGGAGTGTGTGATGGATAGTGTGTAAGTAATCTATGTCTTACTGGAGAGAAATGTGAGTAGAGTGTGTGAGGGGTAGTGTGTAAATTAATGATCTATGTCTTACTTGAGAGACATGTGAGTGGAGTGTGTGAGGGGTAGTGTGTAAGTTTTCTTCTTTGCACTCCCCTGCTACATCTCGCAAACTCATGTTTTATTTTGTAATTTCACTTGTTGTTGCCTTTGTTTGTTTCTGTTTTTCTTTTTCTTTGTCTTTTTAAATGTTTTTCACCGTTATCGTGTCAGTGTGTTATGGTGTCATTGTGTAATTGTGTTAGTGTGCTATTGTGTAGGGGAAGTCAGCAGCTGGTTCTTCAAACTGCAGTGCAACAGATTTATGTGCATTCGACCATTTTTTACTACTTTTAGGGTCACTTGCCTTCAGGCAACCACTTTCCAATTTCTAAGATTCTCTGTATTTTATATACTACTAGAGTGTTTTCAGATTTGGTAGGAATTGATATATAAATTTTGCCTAGGTGGCTGAAGTCTACTTTTATTGATTTTAGGACCTCCAAGGGATCTTTAAGGTGGTGCTACAACTAATGCTTGAGATTATAGTACCTTTTTATGTGTAAGTTGCCCTTATGGTCTTTACAGTTTATTCGCAATAACATTAATAATGACACTAATATTTCTGATAACGCCCCCAGGTGAACATTGACCACAACTCTGGAATCTTCATCACCATGAACCCAGCTGGCAAAGGTTATGGAGGTCGCCAGAAACTTCCGGACAACTTGAAACAGCTGTTCCGCCCAGTGGCCATGTCAAAACCGGACAATGACCTTATCGCTGAGGTCATCCTGTTCTCTGAGGGTTTCAAACAGGCAAAGGCTCTCGGTCGGAAACTGGTCAGCATCTTTACCTTGTCAAAGTAAGTGGTCAAACCTTTGTGCTCATCTGTCTTAGTGAGTTGTCAAACATGTGTCCATCTGTCCTAGTAAGAGGTCAGTCTTGTGTGTCATTATGTCCTAGTGAGTGGTCAAATAGGTTTGTCAGTGTGTCCTAGTGAGTGGTCAAATGTTCATTGGTCTGTCCTAGTGAGTGGTCAAACTTGTTTGTGTGGGTGGTTTGTGGATGCTCTGGTGTGATTTGCTCTTTCTTTCCTATCAATCTTCTTTTTTGTGTTTGTTACTCCCTTGTAACACCTCTAATCTTCGGCACATATATGACCTTATTGTGTTGCAAGTGCTGTAAAACTTGAACATGTTTGTCTGTCTGCCCTGACCTCTCCTGACCTGTTATTCTGGCGACCTTTGCCCTATCCTCAGTGAGCTGCTGACCCCCCAACAACACTATGACTGGGGTCTGAGAGCCCTCAAGACTGTGCTGAGTGGCTGTGGGAACCTCCTACAGAACGCCAAGAAAGGTGACAACGGTAGGTTGAAGGACAGTGAAATGATAAAATAAGACATGAAAAAGTGAGATAGATAATATATGATAAGACAAGACAAGATCAGATGTACTTTTTTGAGCCTCTTTCTCAAGAAATTGACAGTGTGCTTTCACCAGCTTCTGGAACACAAAATAAAGATACATGGCATTATATCAACACTTCAAATTCTGTCTTTCTCTTTCTCACTCGTACACTCACTCACTCCCTCACTCGTAGACTCACTCCTTTCCTCACTCATATACTTGCTCCCTTGCTTTGTAGATACACATAACATGGTTACTCTGTGGACAAACACAAGGCATATACATAGAGAAAGAACGGCTTCATAAGGGCAAAATTACAAAGTTCCTGTACAACAAATATGCCCTTGGAGTTATTTCAATATGACTGGGTTGTAAAGAATTACCAATGAGGGGAGAAAAAGGAAGGTGCAAGGTCTCCACGGAAAAGAATTGTTGCTAAGTTTGAGTGTATTGATGCATTAATTTGTATGTGTTTGTTCCCAGGCAAAGTGGATGCTGGTCTAGAGGCCAAGCTGGCGGTCCAGGCACTGAGGATCAACACACTGTCCAAACTGACCTTCTCTGACAGTAAACGCTTCGACGCTCTGGTCAGGGATGTGTTCCCAGGGGTAGAGTTCAAGGACATTGAATATGAGTCTCTCGGTGCCGCCTTTAGAGAGGTCTGTGTGGAGAACAACTTGTTGGTCAATGAGAACCAGGTACGTTTGTCTGGTGTGTGTGTGTTTATGTGTCTGTGTTTGTGTGTGTGTGTGTGTTTCTGTGTGTGTTTCTGTGTGTATGTGTGTGGTAAGACAAGACAAGATAAGATATACTTTTTTGAACCTCCCTCCGTGCCCCCCCACCTCCATCCTCCCGTGAAAAAGCCCTTGAGCTGTATGATCACTTTACTACAGAGGAAGGGGCGTATGCGTATGTGTGTGTACTGTGTATCTATGGTTCAATGTGTGTCCCCTGTGCCCTGACAGTTAAGTATGTGTATTTGATTTTCCTTTTCTAGGTGAAGAAAGCCCTAGAACTGTATGAACAGTTACGCCAGCGTATGGGGGTGGTGGTCGTGGGACCCAGCGGCTCAGGGAAGACAACTCTGTGGAAGATTCTACGTCTGGCCATGATCAAACAAGGTCGTGAGGTCAAACAGTATGTCATGAACCCCAAGGCCATGCCACGTACACAGGTATGCAAGGACTGGATGCTTTAGATGAGAAAAAAACATACATGCGATGAGATAATATCAGATAAAATGAGATAAGATGAGATCAGGTAGGATAGAACAAGGTAGGATGAGATGAGATAGGATATAATAAGATAGATAAGATAAGAGAGGGTGGAATAAGATTGAAGATAAAATACACTTTACTGATCCTCAAGAGAAAGAAATTGACTGTGCGCTTTCACCAACTTCTGGGACACAAAGTATGCAATTATGGTGTCATATCAACCTAATACACTCTCGTTCTCACATACCCTCCCTCCTTCTCCCCTCTTCTTTGCTACTTACAACATAAAATAGCAACTCTATGGATTAACATGGGGCATATAAAATTAGACAATAGAATATGAGTTTTTACATAATTCATCAACAAGCAAACTGAGATGGAAATTTATATTCCCGTATATTTGTTCTCTTGTAGAACCAGGGACATTATTATATTTTCTATGTTTATGTTAGCTCTGGTTTACAAATTGCAAACATGAATAAGTCCATGTATGAAAAAGAGCATTAGCTTTTAATGATTTATACCCACTGCACACTGCAAATTGGATTCACTGATTTGAGTCGGGGCCAGCCAGATTTTCAATCATGGATAGAACAAAAACTACCATTTTGGTACAGTTGTGGATGGAAAAACCTGGCTAGCCCCAACTCAAAATGCATCCTAATTGCAGCGTGCACTTATTGAATTATTTCTAGTTCAGATGAGAATAGAAGAGACACACTTATATACAAACAGGACAGAGAAGAGACAACTGATTTTACATTTTTATCTGCTTTTTGTCCATCAGTTGCTGGGTCAGATTGACATGGACACTCGTGAGTGGACAGACGGAGTGTTGACCTACAGTGCCAGACAGGTGGTCAGAGAACCACAGGGTGAGTACAAAGGAGGGGGGGAGGGGGGGGGCGTATTGAATGTTGACCTGCAGTGCCAGACAGGTGTTCAGGAAGCATGAAAGTTAGTCAATTCATGGATGGGGAAAGGATGTGGGTTATTGGGTGGAAGGGAGGGGAAAGAGGCTCCGGATGGGAGGAGAAGGTGGGGGGGGGGAAGCGAGCGGCCGGGAGAAGGGGCTGGGAGCAAATGTGAAGAGAATGTTGACTTGCATGCTAGACAGTTGATCATGGAGTTTCAGGGTTAGTAAATTCACAGGGAGGGGCAGAGTATTGATTTGTATGACAGAGCTTTTACTGTGAGCTGATAGTCCTCACTGTTCCTCAAACATTAGATGAAGAAATGTGAGTGTACCTTGTTTCAACATTTTTTTTTTATCAGGGTAGATCAAAACGTGTTGTAGGATTTTGTATAGCTTTTGACTTTCAGTAGAAAACATCTTTTGTTATGTTATACCCTTTGTGAATTTGAATGTTGAATTTTAAATGGAAATATACCTTACCTGACTTTCTATTTAACAGAGGTACAGTCGTGGATTGTGTGTGATGGTGACATTGACCCTGAGTGGATCGAGTCGTTAAACTCGGTCCTTGATGACAACCGTCTGCTGACCATGCCCTCCGGGGAAAGAATTCAGTTTGGCCCCAACGTCAATTTCCTGTTTGAGACTCACGACCTCAGTTGTGCTTCTCCTGCCACCATCTCCCGCATGGGCATGATTTTCCTTAGGTGAGTCTAAGCAACGTTCTCACTCAATGAATCAAATTAAAATAAGAACAGTTGTAAAAGCAAAGAGAATAATGAGAACAGAAGCATCGATAGGGAAGAAGGATGTAAGTGCTGTGTAAGACAATTTTCGTTTGTTTTTGTTTTTTAAGTAATGATTTAAGACATGGTGAGAACTCCCCCCCCCCGCCCCCCCCAGTTTGCCAATGGTATCTTCCGTCATCACCCACAACTTTTCACTTTTCACTAACATCTGTTCCATATGCCCCCACCTCCTCCCCCCTCCCTCTTCCCCACCTTTGCCACCCCTCTGCCATCACCCACCGCCCACTGCCCTTCTTCTAGCGATGAGGATGTAGATGTGAAGGCACTGGTCAATGCTTGGCTCAAGACCCAGCCAGAGACTGACCAACAAATGTTGTCTGGCTGGATCGAGGACTACTTCTACCGTGGCATGCAGTGGGTGCGGAAACAGGTATGTGTCACTGTGGGCTTTACTTACACTTCATAGTGACATCATAGATTGTGCAATTTGGTTTGGTAATTTGTCTCTGTTTTAGAAAGGTCATAAGGGAAAGACATTTTCTCCCCCTACCCTCCATTTTGCATGACTGCTCCCTAAATTGTAGCAACATATATATCGTCGGTGTCCGACTCTAACCGTGCAAGCGCCAAATTAGGTCAAGTACCTTTTTTGGTCTAAAAATAAACCTCGAAGTCTTCCGAAACCACACAGGAAATTCCAAAACAATCGCATGATAAATTTGGCGCGAAATAGTCCTGTGATCTATTCTCACATGACAGAATCGTGCCGAACTTGGATTCTCTACCCGTGCATCCGCCGGTCGACAGACGGATGACAGAAACAACGATTTCTCACAAGTTTCAAGAGATTGTACCATCAAATGGTAAGTTATTTTGTTCAGGCTGAGTGTATTTAGCTGTAGATGTTAAAAATAAGCTTTAAAGGTAGTTTATAGCTGTATTTTTGGCGCATGCACATTTAGCACGGTCAAAACATTTCACAACACGATAGCTGGCTTCGTGCAAGTGGCGCTAAAACGCTTACTGTAGCAAGGTGCGGCCCGCTGGTGGCTGGTATGTGGCGCTTCCACGATTAGCGCCCAGTAGTTGTTACTGTGAACCTATTGCAATGTTGGTTTTTTGTTGTTGTTGTTTGTTGGTTTTAATTTTTGTGTTTTTATTGAATTAATGATTGTTTTTAATATAGCGGAAATATATTTTAAAATCCACAAAAACATCGACTAATCTTTCAGGACTTTTAGTGTTACAGCAATGTTTTTTATTCAGAAAATATCGATAATGGCCATGGTATTATCTTAGTTTAAGCAGAATGAGTCTTGTTGCTACTTTGATGTCTTAAAGATTATTTTTCCCAAAACTTTCTTAGTCTCTGGCATTATCACCACCAGTTGATGAACTTACTTTAATACTGATAATTTCAACCAGTCAGCAGCATTAACACCCTCCGAAAAAGTTTTATGTCTTCTCCACTTTCTTTCTTCCTATTAGAATAGCTTTATCCCATGAATCTAACGTTAAGTATTGCATTAATTATATCTCAGATCTCTAAACATTGTAAGTCCACGCATTGGCTTGTTGCCAGAATTCATTGCAACTCTGAGGTAAATAGAACTATGATCCCACCATTACCACTGTAGTCTCCCCATCCATTTCAGCTATTTTAATCCGTCACAAAAGAAGTAGTAGTAGTAGTAGTAGTAGTGGTAGTAGTGGTAGTAGTAGTAGTAGTGGTAGTAGTGGTAGTAGTAGTAGTAGTAGTAGTAGTAGTAGTAGTAGTAGTAGTGGTAGTAGTAGTAGTAGTAGTAAGTAAGTAGTAGTAGTAGTTGTAGAAGCAGCAGCAGTAGTAGTAGTAGTTTCATCATTGTCCAACATCATGATCCTTGTTAACACCATTTACACAACCGCAACTACTGCTTGATGAAACAAAAATACTCTAATAATGTTATTCTTTGCAGATTAACAAAGACCACTATTTACAATAGATGTTCAGTAAACCTATTATGTTTTTTTATCCAACAGAAAATGTATCCTCTCAGTCGAGCTGTGAAGATGGTGTGCCTTTCAAAGACGAGAGTAGCTTATACGCCACCTCGTCCTTTAGAACTTCTGCAGAGGGTTAGAAGTTCAACACCCATCCCATCTGATGAGACAGAACCAGATGACAGCACTTTGAATGACAATCTAATGATCTCGCCTTATTAGATGGGGCAGCTACTGTTCAAGAACCAGTGCAGGCTGTAGATGGTACTATCCAACAAGAGGTAGATGAAAACACAGACATTATGGATTTGGATAAGCAAGGGTGCAATGACACAAGTTGTGGACAACAATTTGAATGGGAATCAGCCGATCACATTATTGAAGAAGACGAAGAGGAAAACTTTGAAACGGAAAGAAACTTTGAAGGAGACACATCTTCGAGTAGACCAATAGCTAAGTACCAAGAAGCAACAGGGTAACGCCGTGAATCCAAAGCTGTTGATGGGCAAACAGATAAGGCAGTAGTAGAGCAACCACTCCGTTATTCCTCATCAAATACTGATCATTCATTGCTGGATGCAGTTGTCAGGGATAAAAAAATAAGTGGAGGCTGTGGGTGATATTACCGACAGCATACCACAAGAACTGGAAGAACCTGCTCACATTATGGACTTGGATGATACTGATAGAGACAACCAGGACACAAGTGATTCCAACGCTGTATATGAAAAAGCCATCGGAGACGTGGCTGGAGGAGAACGGCACGTTCATGAACGCTCTTATAATGTAAACAACACTGTGGCTCAAGAAAAGGCAGATGAGATCACCCTAAGGCAAAACAAAATGAAGGTGGCTAAAGACAATTGGAAGAAAAATATCAACAAACATAAAAGAAGTAAAGGGGAAGCCTATTTAGGAAGAAAATATGAGAAAGGTGGCTCAAAATACACGTTTTCTGAGAAGCCAACAAAGCTGTTAGGAGAAAGATGCAACTGCAAGACTGCTGGGGTTAAATGCAGTGATGTAACCAATGAAACCAGATAGAACATATACAAAGAGGCGTGGGCAATGCCTTGGCCTCAAAGAAATGCTCTGGTGAAATCGTTGGTTCACATGGTTCCCGTTGGTAGACATCGTGAGGAGCTATCAGACTCCAGTAGGAGTAACACCTAGAGGTATCATCGCAATGTTGGTAGTGGACTAGTTCCAGGATGCAAAAAGATGTTCCCTAATACCACTGGGATTACTCATCTCATGATTAGAGCTCAAGTTTGTTAAGCTCACAACACAGAAACCCAGCAGCAGCCCAAAACTCAGGAATGGCAATAAGTCCCATTATTGCCGGAAATCCTTTTCAAAACGCTACATCGAGCCGATGTTTAACAGCAAGGCAGAGGTGCACCAAGAGTATACTAGATGGTGTGCAGATAACACCATCATCTAGGCAGGTCTTTGTTAGCCAGTTTGAATCTGGCAATTACGCCCTTTTTCAGCAGAGAAAAGAACAGTGTGGTCTGTGCATCTCCTGCAGTGAGGGTGATGTGGACGAGGAAGCGTATGTCCTGCATCGGCAGAAAAAGGAGCAGACACAAAAGTCTAAAGGAAATAATAATAATAATTATTATTGCATTGATATAACGTATATCCATGCTCCAGAGCATGCTCTATACACTTTACAACTATTATTACCCAAGCAAACCCTCTAAGAGCACTCAGAAACGTTCTCAGCTTCCGTGGAAGCATACAGTGCAAGCTGCGGATTTCACAAGCTCAAACTCTATCAAACTGACAAGATCGTTCACTGTCTATAGCCGGGTACCCATTTCCACCTGGGTGCAGGCCCCTGACTGGATTCGAACCCACGACCTTACGGTTGCGAGTCCGAGAGCCTAACCACTTGGCCTCCAACGAGATGACAAAAAGAGGGCACTCGCAAGTAAAGCCAGGGTAAAAATGCTGACAATGGATCTCCAATCAGTCCTAGGCATCCGCACTTTACTACAAGACGAAGCTTTTTGTAAATAACTACACAATTTACGATACCACTACAAAGGAAGTCACCTGCTATGTGTGACATGAGGATGGAGAAGGCCTAAAAGCTAATGAATTTGCCTCATGTCTCTGCCACCATCTCAGCCAGGACCAAACTTTTTTTGGACGGCTGCCCATGCCAAAATGCATGTAGAGACGTCACACTGTCTAAGGCAATAACCTTAACTGCGCAAAGAAACAACATCAAAGTAACTCTCAAGTTGCTAGGGAAAGGGCATACCCAGATGGAAGTAGATAGCGTGCCTCACACCATTGAGAGAAAATTGAAAACTATGTTAATATATAGTCCGTCTGACTACGTCAGGTACGTGACAGAGGCGACTCACACCTTCTTTAAGGATTACACAGATGTTTGCCCCTTGAAAAGCATTTGGCTCAGAAAGAAAGCAGGCGAACCCCAAGTTGTAGACATCGGATGTCTTCAGTACACACCGGGTGGCCGGATCAGCTACAAGCTTGACCACGACGCAGAGTGGCAAGAGCTTACTGTGAGAGGAAACTCCACTCTCATAGAGAATGACCCAAAACGCCTACTGACAAACAAAAGGAAGATTTCATCCTCCAAGTACAAAGACCTCCGAGAGCTGAAACATCCCTCAGGATTTCCATGCTTTTTATGATGCCTTGCCTCACGAATAATGCTTTGCAATAGGACTTTCACATCATTTTTTTCCCAACAAAAAGTCCTTTTTGTGGTACATATTACTAATTAGCCACTATCACTAATTGATTGTTTTCTTGGTACTGCATTCTTTTTATATTTGACTATGGATTTCATTTTGCAACTATCTGTAATTTAATGTTAAGGAATGTCATTAGCCATGAAAACCCTTTGACATTTTAGTTATTCACGATATTATGAATTGACTTATTCTTTCTTAATACATTTGCAATCACTCTTAGTCGTTTACTTTAAATCAATGTTCTTTTCATCATATTTCCTGTTAAAATAATGTTGCATTTTTCTGCTTTCCTTCACCCTTTAAATTCATAAAGTTAGTTGCATTGATGTATGTGCGACACCAGATGTAGATCTATGTTTCCAATATTTTAAACATTTTCCATAAACATGGTTGTAATAATTTCACATGAGAATTTAACAGGAAAAACGTGAGTTTTTGTTTGTTTCTTTTAAAATCATATCACGTGTTTGTCTGCACTTGATTCCACCAACATTTTATAATTATATTTTGCACATAACTCTTCTGTGGTCCTACGACGCTAAAATGGTATCAAAACTCAACAAGAGACCATTATATCCACTGGTAAACCTGAGAACGAGAAACGGTCGAGCGCCAAGTTAACCACACAGTGTTGCGGGAGATAAACGTGCAAGCCTCTAACCGTGTAACCGCCGGTTACATTTGCTCTTAAGCGTGCTGGACGCTAACCGTTTCTGGCGCTAAGCGTGCAACTGCGGACAAATTTTTATGCGCTAATCGTGCATACGCCTTAATTAATTAGTTTTTTAAACTATCGACTCGAATTTATGTTGACACTATCAGTCAGTATAAAAATATAAACATTTCAGCAATAATCATTAATTGGTAGATAGTAAGAGAATTTTAAAAAGTTTTTTTCGTTTTTCTCAAAATGAACTCTCGTGCACTTACACGGTTAGAGTCGGACATCGACAATATGAAATATCGAGGAATTGTTTGTCTGAGTTTATGGTTGGTGTTATTGATTTTAGAAATAGCTGGAAGAGAGACGCTATTTTAGATTTCAAAACTTTTACTTTATGTCTAGTTTATGTAATTATTGAACTTTTTTTGTATTGAACACTTTGCCTTGTTGTTGTGGAGACAAAATGTGTGGAAATGACAGTGTCAAGTAATGTTTGTATTTTGTGAATCCGTTGTACGATATTTATAGTTGATGAATCTATGAACCCCTTCACACCATGTGTTGGTACTGTGTATCACTAGTTGATAAATCTATTAACCGTTTGTCAGTTGTTGATGAATTGATAAACCCCTTCATGTCTATTAACAGCTTCATGCTGTGTGTCTGTGCCATACATCTGTAGTTGATGAATCAATGAACCCGTATCTGTGCTGTGTGTCAGTAAATGATGAATCTGTTAACCCTTTAGTGGGTGGTTGGAGGGTGCCACTGGCAGACCCTACTTCTTTTCTTTCCTTCTGTTTGTTTGTTTTTTAATGTATACCTGTATTACTTTTTCTTAGCACTGTTATCGTGTCAATGTGTTTTACTCAAACAAACAAAACCATGTAAACCTCTTCCTACCATGTGTTGTGATACCACATGTCAAAAGCTGATGCAACTGTTAATCCCCTCATACCATGTGTCTCTGCTGTATATCCCACAGAATGACCTAGTAGTGGACACAAGCCTGGTGGGTATTGTCCTGAACGGTCTGTCTCACCTCCACCATGTCCTCTGCAAAGCCCACTTTGCCGTCTGTCTCATACATGGACTTGGGGGAAATCTCAGTGAGGGATCTCGTGAAGTCTTTGCGAAGGAGGTCAGTAAATGATTTGTTTTGTTGGTGGAGAGTTTGTGATTGGGGTGGGGGGGGGGGGGGGGGGTTATTGTTGTTGTTTCTAGGGCTGGGAGGGTAGGGAGTGGTTAACACGAGTTCTGTCCCTTTTTTTATACATTTTTGTACGAGATGTTTGGGATTGAAGTTAATTCAAAGCAAAAGTATGCATGTTAAAGATAATACCTGAATTTCATTGTGAAATGTTTCTCTGAGATTGTAAAAATGCTCCAAACACAAACGAACTAATCATGTTATTGTTTATCTTCTTGTCTTTTGGTCTGCCTTCTTTGTTCTTCTTTATGTGGAAGGCAGCGTAAAAATCTTTTACAATTATCTACAATCAACTATTAGTCAAAAACAGGTGGTTGGAGTGCACCACTGGTAGATCTTTTTATTTATTCTCTTATGGTTCGGTCAGTCTGTCTTAACTCCCAACTGTAGTCAGAATATCATTATTAGTGTATTTTTGTTAGAATTTTGCCTGGTAGGTCCTTCCTGTTTCTTTTTACTTTAGTCCACTACTTTACTTTTTCTTTTTCATATATTTTTAACTCTGAAAGGTCTTCTTTGTGGATAGATGGGGAGCCTCTTTGGTAGGTCCTACTTTCTTTTCTTTCCCTCTGTTGTTTCTGTCAGTCCGTCTTACTTATTCCCTGTTCTAAAGGACCAAATTTGTGTTGATGTGTTTCTTTGAACTCAAAGAAACAAAACTGCTGTTCCCTTATGCGTATCATCCTCTCACTCAAATGACTCATCCATAACAGGTGTTTTCCTGGACCAATGAGACGCCCCCAGACTCTCGGCGGCCACTGGACACCTACTACGATGATCGATCGGGTAGACTGATGCAGTACAACATGGAGGTATGGTAGCCTGTTAGTGACAATAAAGTCTTTCTCTCTTTCTGTAGGTCTGTGATCTTTATTGTGTGTGATCTTTAACTTTATGATTAATACTTGCTCCGTCTCTTCTCAGGAGTGTCCGAATGTGTACTATCTGTACATGTTCTCTTTTTGCACACACACATATATGATTATATGGACTATCTGCTGTAATGTGTGTATATCGAGATCAGTAACATAATGAGTATGTGTACTGTCTGCTTTACTGTGCGTAGGTCAAAGTCATAAACACCATCCCACCAGGTATAAAAATTTGCTATTTTCAATGTAGGTGGTGGGAGGGCACCACTCCTAAGTCCTACTCCTGTGCTATCCCTCTCTTTTCTCTGTCTGCCTGTGTGGCTCACTTTTTCCCAGCACTAGATGTCTGCAGCTGCGTCGATGTGCTTGTCTCCACTTCAACCATTTTGAACTCTCTCAGCTGTTGTATATGAGATCACTGGGCACAAGTTGGGTCTTTCAAGTGTTAAACAATGATAGTTGGTGGCTGTCCTGGTGAGGTCTACTCCTTCTGTTCTTTTCAGCCTATCTGTTTTTTAAATCTGTTTTTGATAGAATTTCTATGTTCTTGTGTTCACTTATCGTAAACTACTTTTGGGATCTGTTCCTGGTAAAATGACTCCATTATTTTACTGACTTGTGTGAGATACCACCTCACTCATTTACTCACTAACCATGTATTGACCGTGCTCGTATGATCTTATGCAGTTGCAAGCACCATAAAACTCTAACTAAACTTACTAAAACATATTGACCTCATGGATGGGTGTCTGGTGCTCTGGTGTGGTTTGCTCTTTCTTTCCTGTCAACTGTATATCATACTTATCTCTTCTCCTTCTTTTCTTTGTATGTTACTCATTAGTAACACCTGTAATCTCAGGTAAGACCTTTTTGTTTGCAAGTGCCATAAAACTTTTACCAAAACTAAAACATTCGACCCATGAAAAACAAATTGTGTCAAGTACCATTACAATTGATTTTAGATGATAGCAATTGAAAATTTGGGCATTTGGTAATTTGTAATATAATCCCTCTTTTTAATTTTTTCCTTCTTGTTGTTTTTGTCAGATGTATCATTAAAAGTTGTATAATTCTGTGCTGTAATAATTTATCATACTTCAGTTTGTTTGTTTTTCCCTGGAATGTGCCTTGAGACAATTTTGCTTTCAAGGGTCAATATGTGTTTCGTCAATATTTCTGTCTTGTGGACTGTGTAGCAAGTCCTGGAGAACTGACATACATGGCACTGTTTTCAGGTGGAGGCTGTTATTGGAGGGGTACGTTTGGCACATATATTATACATACATATGAGATAATTGGCTTATAGATGACATACAAGATCATGCCCATATTTTATTGCATATAGTGCCCAATATACGATTAGAACTATTTCTTACTCATAATAATAATATCTATATTTAGAGTCCTGCTCAGCCCATAGAGTCAGCTTAGGATTGTTTTTCTTCTAACTATAAAACTTTTGAACCGATTTTGCCCATGCTCTGCCACATTATTAATTTCATAAATCTGTTACTGAGTCGTCTCTGCCTTTTCTCTTCTTTTTCGTAAGAGACCATCTTTTGACTTTTAATCATCATTTGGCTGTCTTTTGACCGTCCACCATCTCTTTCTGCTTTCCGTCTGCTCTGTCTACAGTTTTCCTGTGTCTGCAACATCCATGCAAAAGAAACATGGAGATTGGATTAAGGGATCTTGCTACTGACAAAAACTATTTTTGTTATTAATACATCTTTTCAAACCAAACTTTCACATAATATGTAGTACCCTCCAGGAAATAATTCAAAATGTTATGTAATACCAGCAGCCATATTGAAATTATATAATACTTAGAAAAATCTTAGAATTTTAAAAACCAAATGGCACAACGTAATTTTTTTTTACTAATATCAATTTAGTAGAAGTAGTTATAGGTAAATTACTCATATTTTTAAATATCCTTCCAATACTTTGGAATTTCTAGGACTTTAAAAGTGAGGTACTTTTTTTGGTTGAAATTTTTAGCATAAAATGGCTTTCAAAAGCAGATTTCTCAAGCATTAACTATTTTTTTCCCCAAAAAATCTTGTCAGTGACCTGTAACAACCAAATCTGCACCTGTATGAAAAGTTTCAGCACAGTATCTTGATTAGTAGCTGAGAATTTAGGACTCTAGTGAAATAGGGTCTTTCAGACGTAAAATTTTGAGAAAAACGCATATAAAAATGTCACTGTGTAATTTGAGGGCTAGTTCCTTCCAGAGGTTCCAGTACCACATGCACTATTTGTTCTAATCACCTGCAAAATTTTATGTCTGTATAGTTACAAATAGCCTCACAACTAGAAGGTTAGTGAACCAAGTAGGCACAAAATGTAACAAAGAGAGAAGAAAAATGGCCAAACGGTCAAGGGGGGGGGGCGGTCGTTTGAGACATATTTTCACCTAATTTATCAATTTTTAAAAAATTACTGGACCAAAAAATCTGATTCAGCAATGATCAAAGGTGTTAAAAAGCTATTTCTTCAAAAATTGTCAAAAATCGTTACCTGCAAGACCCCTTAAGCTGTTTGTGTTGATATTTTTTGTCATCTGGTAGTCCTTGTGAAAGCTGAACATTGCGCTTTCATAAAAAGGGTTGTCTTTTTTAAGAACTTTTTAGATAACAGTTAGAAAGATAAAATAGACACTTTTGATTCTGGCTCTAACAGATAGTTTCCTCTTATAGACTAAATGTAGCGCTCAGATAAATGTCTTTTGTAGAACTTGTATCAGTGTCTTCATAAAGATGCACAGAGACCAAGAGAAAAAACAGGGACAGAACCAAACAGACAGATACTGACAGACCAAGACAGACTGAGAGATAGAATCAGAGATGGAGAGTGGTACCGTTAAGATGAAGAGAGAGACAGATACACTGAGACTGAAACTAAGATAGAAAGAGGCTGAAACTGAGATGAAGCAAGAGACAAAAAGAGAGAAAGAGAGAGTGAGAGAGAGAGAGATATTGAGAGAGAGACACAGACTGAAGAATCATTATATTCTTTATACTGTAGCCAGTTCAGATCGTTTGATCTGAGACTAGACTGGTGTAGAGAAATTTTGAGAGTGAAAGAGAGAGATAGGTAGAGAGAGAGAGAGAGAGACAGAGAGAAAGAGAGAGAGAGAGAATGTTAGATCTCTGTAGTATCTTTGAATACTTCTAGTACCATATATTTTTTTATGCTTTTGTGTAGTGGACTGAGATTTTATGTTGTAATAGTTGGGGGGAGGGGGGTTGTTAAGGTTAACAATATTTTCATCTGGTCCATTTTTCTGAAACTATATACATAAATTTTTTCTATACTTACTTGTCACTGCTAATATACATGTATTTATACCTTTTGTGTCCTTTTATGTGCTCTTGTGCAAGAGTGCTGCTTGTATTTTAATGACATTAGGCTACTATTAGTGTCTTTAACGCATTTAGTAATGAAAATTATAGAAAAATGCTTTAATTCCATGTATTCTTAAATTTGGTAGTTACAATGAAACTTGCTCTTTGAAAACTGTGAGTGCTAAATGCACATTTTTCACATGAGGAACATCACTATTGTTACGCGTTTGTATATAATTTCAGAATCAGAGGTGTCAGAATTTGTTGCTTACAGAAATTGCACATTTTGCTTCTTCCATAAGATTTACTGGACTAAAATTCATCACAATCAGGAAGAATTTCTGAAGAAATTGAATCAGTTGCCACGTTGATATTGACACAAACTATAAAGAGATAAAGAGGACTGACTGAATAAATGGCGTGCTTTATTATTAGCAAAGCTTCTAAAATAAAAATATGATCTTCTGAATCTTGAACAAAGATAATATGTGATTCTTTTATTTTCTTGGGTGGTTAAAGGGTGCCACTGGTGGGTCTTGCTTCTTTACTATCCTTTTGTTGTTCCAGTCTGTCTGTCTGTCTTACTTTTTTTTTTTGCATGGTTGATGGGTGCTCTGGTGATGTTTGTTCCTTCTTTCCAATCAAATATCTATTATCCTTATCACTCTTCCTTCTTTTCTTTGTATGTTACTTTCTAGTCATCATCATCATCATCATCATCATCCTCATCATCATCCAAAGCCAGATCTGCTGCAGACATTGGCGATCATGGTTCTTCTTTCATTCCTTTTCTCGGATGCTCTTAATAAAGCTGCTTTTCCCTGATCTTTCTCCATCACCCTTTTGTTTAGGTTCCCTAAGTAGGTTGCTCTGGGCCTACCCCTGCCTCGTTTGCCTTCAATTTTGCCAGTGAAAGCTAGATGTTCAAGACCTTTATGTCTATTCAGGTGTCCCAAAAACTGCATTTGTTGTTTTCTGATTGTTTTTAATAGTTAGTGTCCCACACGGGTTGATTGTTTTTAACAGTTAGCATCCCACACGGGCTTCATCAAGCGCTACCTCATTTGATTTTTTTCCTTCCCTGATATTCTCAGCAGTCTCCTAAGAAACCACATTTCTGCTGCCTCCATTTTGTTTTCACTGTCTTTAGTGATTATCCAGCATTCACAGCCATACAGAAGGGTTAACCATACATAGTATTTCAGAACTTTCACTTTGGTAGTCATTGAGATATTTCTTACTGTCTTGTAACACCTTAACTGTGAGCGCTTATATGACCAATTTGTATTGCAAGTATCGTAAAAGCAGGCGATGTCCTCCAGTTTGGCAAGCACTGCTGTAAGCACAACATGTAACTTTTGTGATGCTTTAAGTATAGACTTGTAGTTGCCTGACTTTGATGTGTAACCCCTTTGTCCTGGTGTCTGGGCAGACTGTGGAAGACTTGAAAGCAGAACATTTCATGTCGTCCATGTCACTGCCGGTCATCCGCACCGGGGATGTCCAACGGGCACTGGACTACTTCCTGCCCTGGCTGGACGCTGACAACAAACAACCCTTCATCATCTGTGGGCCGGAGGGGTGTGGCAAAGGGTGAGTCACATGCATATTGTTTGCTTCCTAGTCTAGAGGCAAGGGGTGAGTCACACATATATTGTTTGCTTCCTAGTCTAGAGGCAAGGGGTGAGTCACACATATATTGTTTGCTTCCTAGTCTAGAGGCAAGGGGTGAGTCACACATAT
>NW_004798074.1:102097-112403 GCF_000002075.1 Aplysia californica | reverse complement strand
CACACACACACACACACACACACACACACATACACACATACACCCATCCCCTCCCACTCATTTCTCTCCCTCCACTAAACTCAGTCATTTTCAAAATAATAATATATCACGGGTTTCCTGGACACTCTGCAGTCAAAGTATGTACTGTGTAACTTTGACACCAGTAAAGAATCTTTATTGATTACAATTAATTACAATAATGTTATCTATCTGACGCTGATGTCTCGTTCTACTTTAAAGAACCAAACATTGTTCCTGTAAAGAAACATCTACTCTCATTTTATCCGCTTTCGTCCTGCTAGAAGGGAATTCTCATTAGCTGGCAAGTGGAGATACCTCGTGAACACTTCGGTCGTAAACTGGATAGCAAACATAATTGGATTGAGAAAATATGAGCAAGCCTACTGTTTATGTTCAAGCAGCATAAGAGGTATATTATTTCACATTGTGATATTTCTACGGGAACATGGGGTTGATTTTAGTCATGATGAAGAGTTTTAAAGGACGAGTCCCGCCTTGAACACTTTTAGTCTCGTCTTTAGGTGAGATTCTATTGCTTCGATGATAGAACTCATTCAACAATTATAGGCCAGTCTGTGTTTGCATGAGAAGATAGAAGAAGGTATTCTGCTGATGCTAGTCTAAGACAGTGACAAGACAGTTCTGTAAAAAGCAAATTTTGAGCCTGTATTAAGAAAGAATGATAAGTTGGATACATCTGTCGCGCATAATATAGTCATGGCCACCCAAAGAGACACATCGGAGAGTGGAGACCTCAGATGAGCATTGTAAATCAAATACGTTCTAAATGGGGTGCTTAAAATTACGGCACCGGCGTTTTTATCGGTTTGGTTTTTGTTCAAACATTCATGTGTAGGCCTATTCTTTTAGACAGGTCTGGGGTAAAATGCAGGCTGTTGTTCAAACAGGAACGGTATTCATGTAGTGGAATGGTTACAATCGACTCTGTTGTTTAAGAGGCCCTTCAACCACTTGGCTAGGTCCTATAAAAAGTGTAGACATCGGACTACTGAAGGACAGCGACTGTGCTAATTTAAGCAAATGCCTCGTCTTGATTTTATGAATCATTGTATCAATGCTCAATACTTTTGTTGTGTACTTGCAGCTGACAGTTTAAGTTAGAATGATGTATGAAAATAGACTCTCAATAGGTTTGGGACTTTTAAAACGAATTTTCACCTCATTTTGGAGGCCATTTTTCGCTGACATCAGGTGGCCCCTACCTCTTATCACCAACATCTGAGTTTCTATACAAGACAGATAGATGTGTATTGTTTTCTTCTAAGCTAAGCAACTGAATAGGCTTTAATATTATAACTCGAATGAGCCCAAAAAATGAAGCGTTTGATTCCACTGCATGGTGACAATTGTTAAAAGACTAAAAGATTTTCTCTCTTCTATGTAACCGAGCTTAGAGCAATAGAATAGTTTACAAGCAGACTTTGGTGTTTTGAATTTGAAATGTCTGTACTGTATTCCCCGTTTGAAAGTTATGTCCAACAGGTACGGATATTTCAGGCATGCTAAAGAAGCTCTGACTATTGATATTTGATATGTTGTTGGAAGAATCAGCAAAAATAAACGTCGGTCCTGCATTGTTAATTGTTGTAAGTTTAGAACTTCTTGATGTCACAGCAAGTTTATAAATATTATAGTCCCACATAGAGGTAGGTGAACCTCATTGTGCGTACTGGGTAAGTAAGTTCAAAGTTGAATTTTACTGGAAAGTCTACCGTATCTTTCATAGACTTAGACCAGGCTCAAGAGACATTTGAGCCGCTTAGTTCGACAACACTGGGAATTAAGTTGCTGGATCTTATGCGAAATCTTTCATTCTCGCCTGCAGCATCTTTTTCTTTTCCCCGTGTCCTGATTTTGGTTACCTAAAAAGAAAGTAATGGTGCAGATTGTTGTATAAAAGGGGAATTGTTGAGTCGGTTATGATGATGGTGATGATGATAATGATGATGATGATGGTGTTGTTGGCGATGGTGATGTTCTGATGTAGGAGATGAGTTGTGTATTAGTCTTAGTGTTAAGTTTGTTTGGTGCTTACTCTAGATCCCAGCCAGGCTGTCCTGGGTGACAAGACACAATACTCATTCCCAACTCCTCGCATAGAGTGACCAAAAATTTGGAAATAATTCGTCATCTTCATCCCTAGCATTTAATAAAAGTAGGCCGAAAAATCACATTGGGGGCGCTTCTAAGTGATGATATTGTTAGTGTGTTTGTTACCCTACGTCTATGCTATCATATTTTCAAAACAGTGAAAGGAATGTGGCCAATAATCTTCTTAAAAATTAACTTTCATAGTCAAAGCAGACAAACTTGTGTGCTTACAAGTTATCGTTATCGTCGTTCGCAACCAGTCCCGAGGCACTTCTGTGGTCGTCGGAGCATGTAAAAAGCCTGAAAAACCATGCCTAGACGACCTCTTCCTAAAGAGTAATCAGCAAATTCACCAAACAAGTATATCAATACATTAATGCACACAAAAAGCAACACGCAGTACTGGAGGACCGGAAACGAAGTTGCGTCCAGCGACAACTCAGACCCCACGGGCATAAAAAAACCCGTCTCCAAAGAGATAGAGCATTTATAGGCCAATATTAATGAAATGGAAATAAAAACTAGTTAGTATTAAGTGCAGGAAATGTTATATCAAATTACTTCCCTATTCTGTCCCCATGTGATAACACGCGACCGCGAATGGCACCATTAAGTCTGACTAAGAGTATAATGAAGGCCAAGAGAAGTTAAAAAAGCCTGCAGCATCTAATGTTTCTCATCTCACTGGAGTGTGTACTTCACTTAGGTCAAGGATCTTACACGTGCATGTCAGCACTCACCAGCAGTTTAACACCGCTTTCAGGATCTGACCAGCTACTCTATGTCTATCCAATGGCTAGTTTGTGTGACGTCAGTTCTGGCTTTAACGATTACCCTGTCTATTTGTTGGACTTGTTTCCAAAAGATACGAGGAAGCTGAAGGTGCTGGTTGTCAATTAAGTAATGAGCGTCTTTTTATTTCAGACACTTAAAAGAAACCTTCGTTTCTTAGTCGAGTTTTTAAAAAATCGTTTGATATTGAGTTCATTCTCTTTATTAGGGTTACAGAACAGAGAAACGTAAAACGCATTTGTGTGGGGAGATGGTCGAAATGCCATGCTAGCTGAGATAGATTTGTTTCATTTGGACAGATGGATATTTACAATAATGAAGATTCCCTCCCTTCTATAAGTGGTATAGAGCCCTAAATGACTATCACTGTTCGTCAAAAGACAAATTATTCTTGTGTGAGGTTCCAGTTGCTGGGTAAATCGCCTTTGTCAATTTAGATAATTGTCATACACTTCAACTATGTAGTATAAGTTCACAGCTTTTGCATCTTTCCGTTGTTTTTGACAGTTAGTGTGGTTAATATTTGAGGAACTGGGTGCTTAATGCACCTACTGGTTTATTACAAAGCCCAGACATGCTATGCTGATTGTTCCATCCTGTTGGTTTCACGTATCAGCAGATATTGTTAACAGTGTAAACCATAGCAGTTAATGTTCCATCCTCAAAGTTTATGAATTACATTGATCAATGTTTGATATCAAGTGGTAATGCCGCATGATCATCCACAATCAAGTCACGCATGACTGTTCGGACATCACGGTTCTCAGATATAGCCGCCCAAAAATTAACTGTCTGAGGTAAGGAAATACCACCAACAACAAGAAAAATAATAATATCATGTGTTCTCGTTTCAGAGCTACTTGGAATCATGAGCCACTGAGTTTGGTGTCTACTTCTATAAACATTACGTTTCTTTGGGATGGTCCTTCCACCCTTCAAAGTGGGGTGGCATCGATGACAAATATATGTGAAACCTTCCACCTGCATTAACAATGACAATGACAATCATTATTCATCTCTCAGGGAGAAAATTGTGTTGGTCGTTAAAAATGGTAGTAGACGTTACAAAAGTTAGACTTTAAGGTGCACTCACGCAAACGTGTAACAAGACTGGACATTAGGCCAAGTAAATACATGTCTCACGTCCTGGGACACCCCGCTCCGTAAAACACATACACACACACACTCTCTCTCTCTCTCTCTCTCTCTCTCTCTCTCTCTCTCTCTCTCTCTCTCTCTCTGTTTCATTTGTAGCACGGTGTTCTCAGTAACCTCACTGTAGTTGATACGAATGAATTTCTATATCTGTCTGTTCTTGCTTTTTTGGAAATGTATCGTTTTACTGCGGGTTGAAAGTTGAAATTCTGTTGTCAGTGGGTGGCTATGGTCACTAAGCAGTATTTCCGCATTTTTTAGAACAATTGTCTTGTGCAGATATTCAAAGCTACTTAGGTCTCTATCAATTGTTCTTGATGCCTTTCTTATCAACTTGTTTATTTTTATAATGTGCTGCCTTCCCGTAAAAACACCGCATCCCAATATCTTTCAAATCTATGAAGCTTTGTCATGCAGCAAAAGAAGAGCATGCTGAAAATGCTGAGTGTAGATACGCAACCTCTAAAAAAATGGAGAAAGGTGATACAACATATTTTTAAAAAACAATGAATGTATGTGTGTACGTGTATGTGTGTGTGTGTGTGTGTGTGTGTGTGTGTGTGTGTGTGTGTGTGTGTGTATGTTTGAATAATGACTAAGTGACAGAGACAGAAAGAGAGAGAGAGAGAGAGAGAGAGAGAGAGAGAGAGAGAGAGAGAGAGAGAGAGAGAGAGAGAGAGAGAGGCTAGGCAGGGCATGCAAGCGCCTCCATAATTTTGCTTTGGTTGTTCGATGTATTATGAAATAACCTCCTTTTGAAACATTCCCCTTCCGTGCAAAGTGCCCAGAGCATCGATTAGGTGGGGGCTCTATAATATGCACCTTAAACTATGAGCACACTGCCAGTAAGTTTTATTCGATTGAGCCAGAGCCAGAAAGAACTGATTTTTAATGAATAGAGTAAACTGCTACCAATTTTATATGGTACTACCGAATTCAATAAATTCGAATGTGACCTTAAACATAACAAACGTGTGCATCTCAGGGTCCCGAGTCAAATCGGTTATATTGTGTCAAAATGGTAGCTTTTGCCCTTCCATGAAGTAAAATCGTACTAGCCCAGACTATACCAGAGGAATTCGATCGACAGTGTGCACTGTGAATAATGTACTCTCAGGATATTGTTGTTAGCCAATCCAATTCTAGTTCTATTAACGAAGTCCAAGGGATCGATTATACAACCCTTGCCTCAAAAAGCTACCCTTTGTTCAGAAACGCTGCGATTCTTTTACAGGAACAACGGGGCGCATCGAAGACAAAACAAATCTGAACAATTGGCTATGTACAGCTGTTAAACTTTAACGTCTAACAAGTCAAAGGGCACACTTTGCAATTCAGAACACTGCAATGACGGAGTACATTAACCTCTGTTAGGACATAGGGCACGGAGAAACATAATACTATATTATTTATCCGTGAAAGTTCAGAAAAAGACCAAATTGGATCATACTCAGATTCGAACCATAAACATCCACATTTCAATAACTGGAAAAATCAAAGCATTGCTGTGACAACGTAGAATAAATGACCATCATTCCACAACAAATTGTGATATTAGTTGTATGTATCTTGATGCTGTTTACTTTTCCAGGAAACCAACACATACATACTTTCAAATGAAATCATTTTGCATCCTATCAGACATATAGGATTCTTTTCAAAATAAAGTACCTTGATAGTTCCAAGCTTGTATAATCACAAAGGGACAATGTTTAGTAATGTGGATAGTAGTTAAAAACAACCAGGGAGAATAGTATGTGAATCTTCTCAAAGAAATCAGAAACAAATGTAATCTAGCAAAAGAGACCTCGTTACAAGAAGAATGTAAGGAAATGGAAAACCATTCAAATGCGTACTCAAAAGATTTGCACAGAAAAATTAAAGAGGTGTGCCATACAAGAACAAATGGATCAACAGGATGCCTCAAATCAAAGGATGGGAATATCATTAAGGATAAAGATAAGATACTGGAACGATGGACAGGATATATCGGTGACCTGTACAAGGACAATAGAGATGAATAAAGAAGATGGGGAAATAACAACGAGGGCCCACCAATCATAAAGGAGGAAGTTATCAAAGCACTAAGGAAGATGAAGAATGAAAAACTGTAGGACCTGACAGCACTACCACAGAGAGGGTTAAAGCTTTAGAGGACTTAAGAATCACCACACTGACAAAACTTCTCTACAAAGTGTATGACACTGGAAATATTCCATAAGACTTGCCAACATCTATCTATATAGCTTTACCAAAAGAAATATGAGGCAAATGAATGTGAAACTCATCAGACCATCAGCCTCATGAGTGACGTGTCAAAAATACTTCTTGGAATAATTATGATGAGAATACAAAAAAGGATGAGAACACGAAATAAAATTATCCTAAAATAGCCCAAGAACAACGTGGATTTATTGAAGGCAAGGGCACTGTAAATGCCATAAATATAATGATGTCACCAGAACAATAATAGAACGTGCATTGGAAGTTCAGAAATATTTTCATTTATACTATAAAGATTATACCAAGACATTCGACCAAGTTAGGAACGACAAGATTATCGACATCTAAGATATGCAGACGACACAGTCTATCTTCAAAGGAAGACGATGACGAACACTTTCAAGATCTATTAAATGTCATCGTACAAGAAAGTGACAACATGTGCCTAAGCCTAAACATCACGAAAACTAAAACAATGGTGATAAGCAGAAAAACTCCGACCACAAACAGCAATATCAAAAGCAAGGGTACCACCCTCAAGCAAGTACACCATTTTAAATACATGTGATTTAAAAGAAAAAACAGTACAACTTTTTTTCTGAATATTTCGAAGAAATATTTTTCTAGAATGCTGTAATTTGGAACAGACCTAATTCATTCAAAAAGGATTTGTTTGATATAAAATCTATGAAGAAGAAACTTATTTTGAAAAGGGAAATGACTTAAAGAAAAAAGCAGCCAAAACGCAAAGTTCACCAATTTGTTAAAATGTTGTAAAGGAAGTCATGGAAAGATTGGAGGACTTTTTCTTTATTGTCTCTTTGACATGTAAGGTTCCATCCCTGTGACGTTTAAAACATATTTAATGTTTTTTACAGGGTTTTACAAAAACTGAAGATTTGATTCCGATTTTCCTTGAAGCAGTGCTCAACATGTCCTCCTTTGGACTCCTTTGGAGTTAACATATCTCGCAGGGTGAAAATGGGCTTAGCACTAAACCAAATATCATCGATGAAATAATCCTGCTTTTCAAGACAATCGAAGAATCAAGAACACATTGTCATGCTCTGTTTCATGCCATCTCGGCTTAGCGAAAATGAAAATGGTACATTCCTAGCTTAAGATCTGCCATTAGAATGCAGACTGTTGAGGTGTAGGAAAGTCCTAGCTGCAGATCGTCTACGGACAGACGTCTCATTGGACTCGACTACTGAAATCTGCACCGTGACGTGAAGTTTAAAGAGCTGCTCATGATGCGTGTTCGACCTGAAGTGGTCATTTTATTACATGCATTTTTCAGTTCGTCATTTTATTACATGCATTTTTCAGTTCTGATTCGCTATAGATCCAAACTGACAGAACTTCTCTACTCAAGACGCCATCGATCTTGTGGGAATCTTGGCATTCTTTCCATGCTGTGCGCAGAACTTATGAAATGTTAAGGATAGTGCATGTGTGGAGAGGTAATGTACAGTACAAAAAGCTCCCTGCTTTTTACCTAACGTAACAATGATCTTAGCTGGCAAACGAAGTTTTGGAAAAAAATAAATGTACAGACATCTTTTGACTTGTTAGAGTCATGCAGCTTGCAATATGGCACACTTGTTGCAACTTTTAGTGGTAAGGCCCAATGCGAACTGGTGCGTCTTGTTATGAAACTGGCGACAAGGTAAAAAATGGATTGTCTTTTTAATGCCTCATATAGAGCAAAGCCATTCAATGGACATATCTACAAGAATGCTTATCAGACAAATTCCTTTTGGCTTCCAAATGTTGTGTTCATATCTGAAACACTAAACTTCATTATGGAGGAAGATACTTACAAAACAAGTTGTACAGTTGTTGCTTTTTTGTTGTTGTTTTTTTTTTGGGGGGGGGACACCCTGTATTTGTGAACCAGTATATCATCAGATGGGAGATGTCACACCAAATTTGCCAAGCAAACCAAACAGATACTTACAAATATTAATATTATGTGACTGCAAACAAGAAAAAGAGTACTGAATAGTTCCAGTCCTATTAGGCCGGTGCGATGCATGGACACTCACTAGGCAGCTGGAAAGAACAAATTGAGAAGACAGAGTTGTGGTTCATAAGACGCATGCTGTGTATCCTCGGACAGCTAGAAAAACAAATGAAGAGGTTTCAGTTGAAGCAAATTGCAGACGACAATTTATGACGACCATACGAAAGCAACAGACAAAGTTCATTGGACACTCAATACGGAAAGAAGCATATGGAGAATACTGTAACAACAGGGAGGTTTGTTGGCAAGAAAGGCAGACGCAGAAAAAGGGGAAAGATACAGGACAGGTTGACCACATGGCTGGGAACAGCAAGAACAACAGACACCATCGCTGCATCGAAAGACCGAGTGAAGTAGAGGTCCATGATCGCCCACGCAAGTCGTCAAGGCACCAGATGATGATGATAGTAGTAGCCTTACAGTAATCTAGTACCTTCCAGTAGAGCAGTTATCTGGCCGGTCTGTGGGTAAACTAAGGAGAACAAAAAGACTGCGGTAGACCATCAAGTGGGTCGGTATCCATGAAAATCAATTAACAGCCAAATAATTGTAGCTTTTTTTTTGGGGGGGGGGGCGGGGTGTTTTGTAAGAGTTTTAAGGGTCTTGCAACACAATTAGGTTAAATCTGTGCCAAAGATGAGAGATGTTGCAAGGACGTAGCACACAGACACACACAAGGAAAGATATTGAGGAAACATGTTTGATAGGAAATAAGGAGTAAATCACACCAGTGTGCCCGTTAACCGACCGCCGCTCAAGACCTGTACCTAGTATTGATCTTTATATTCAGTTCTAGAGTGCAATCAAACAGTGGTGAAAGTACCGGGGGGCCTTTTATGCTTGTTGTTCTTTTGTTGAATTATTGATTTGGGCGACGTCATCGTGAAATCAAGCGCTGGTCAGAAAAAAAAATCTAAGAAAACGGCATTTTTCTTCCCGTTTGGTAAATTTGTATTGAAATTGTATACCATGGCTCAATACCATTTATGTCAATTTTTAAAAAACCCATTGTTGTGTGGATTTTACTATAAAAACACCATTTGTAAATTTTCAGTTTCAAAGCACTCTCAACTTTAGAAGTTACCAGTTTAGCTGACATTCTCTCGCTAATTTTACCTCTGAAACTAGGTGACCCCCGCCTCCTTCAATATGTCGACTTTTATTGGAGAAAAATGGGTCTTAATCGAAAGCAAGACAAATGAGCACCAAAATGACACCAAAAACTCAATGTATCTAAAGGTTGACGAGTGCCTGATTGCACCGCGTCGTGACATATATTTTTTTAATGAGTTTCAAACAACAATGAGCTTTCTCAAGGATGATTATGAGGAGCATTTTGGCTAAGGAAGTGACTGCTAATGAAAGGTCGTGTGGCAGTTACACGTGCAGGAGGTAATGCTTTCTATAGACAGACAACTATGTGTGGCGTTTGCGGTTCAGTGCATGGGTTGTTGGGCTTGCAAACGATTGTTCGTGGGGCCAAACCGAGTCAGGGGCCTGAAGTTGTGTCTTTGGTAAAGGAAAAGCACTTTACTGAAATTTTCCTCACTTAATTTAGCTGTGAATGGATAGCCGGTTCACAGACAGCGAGAGATCTTATCAGTTTGTTTCTATTTAAGTGTTTAATAGGCTGCTTGTAATATTCAAGGAAGCTTGGAATGTTTCCAACGGCAAATGGATCTTTCATTTTCAAGGATCGCTAACAGAATCCGCTTGAGTTTCAGACGAGAATGATTTTATGTTAAAAAAATACTCGCCCAATGAAGCCTGGACAGAGAAAACATGATACGTACATTAAAGGAAGAGTTACCGTATTTCAGCCTCGCCTTCCAGGGTTTCTTTAGAGGGCTGAGTAGGTTTTTCAGAATGTTCGCCTTCGTAATCTACCTACAAACTGGCCTGACAACTGTTCCACTTGAAGGTAATCGACATACATTTACGTACTACTACTCACATTACAAGCGTAAAACAGCCACC
>NW_004798074.1:84597-87097 GCF_000002075.1 Aplysia californica | reverse complement strand
CTAATATCATATTTATCAATTACATATTGTTTTAAAGTTTAATCTTCTTTCAATTATATAGTTGATCATTTAGTATATGTAGTGATAGAATTAATGTGAACGAAAATTCAAAAGGCAACGCATTTTTACTGTTTGATAAAGTGACTACAAAATTTCAAACCTCTGTAAATCTTTCATGATCATTTCATTTATGCAAGCTGATATAGGCCTCTAGACATAGGGTGACCTAGATCTAGATTCTAAGTGCCAAAGTGGTGCTATTTGTTTAGTTGTGTTGTAGATCTATCATTTTGTTTGATAGATCTAATTAAGATGTATTTAGATCTAGATCTACAGTAAACTGTAAACCCTTTGATTATTTTATTCGAGAAATGAACCGAACGTAACAGCACCATACTCTGGCGTAATCCCGGTACATTACTGTGCCCATCATTTGACTCTATTTGAAACAAAATTAAGAGCAACGTAGAAATATTTGCACCTATACTCGACTATAAGGGACAGCAAGACTGGGAGAAGTGTTTGGTTGCCCATGGTGAGCGCGCTTTGCAGCGAAGTTTTTAAGTTTTTACTAGATCTAGATCTAGACTAGGCTACTTTGCTTAGCCTACACAGAGGGATAGAAGTAGAAGGCGAATATAGATCTAGTGCGCGGAGTAATTTATGCAAATTTTTATATTTTACGTGTGAGATTTCAGCTTAGCCAGCCTATATTTCACACGTGAAATAAAAGGATATATTTTACCGCAAGTGCAATGCTAAAACAGCTCCAAGTATGGTATAAAACAAGATAGCTCACTCCTCTCTTGGAGCCAATTAAAAAGGCGTCCTCAAAATCCGGTGGCGCCCTCTTCGAAAAAGTGCACCCTTTGCCAACAGAGTTACCCAACTTGTGGGGAAAAAATCAAAGGGAAACTCACAAGCTTTTTTTAATCAATTAGAATTCAAATTTCGGAAGAACGCTTTTTTAAGGTTACGCTGACAAAAAAAAACCTTTTCTGGAAGAGGTGACTGTTCTCTTCGTTTAATTTGACTTCAGAATGAGAGGCAAGAGGTCATTAAAATACCAAAAAAAAACACCTAAACCTCCTCACAGCTGCTCACGCAGATTTGAAATACATCCGACCCCCCCCCCCTCGACCCCATTATATTTTGTTGTTTTGTGTGCTTTTTTTTTTTTTTTTTTTACACTAACTGTCAATCAACATTTCTCATTCCGCAGTTGATACCGATTGGTGAATTCAATATTTCAGTACTTCCTCTTTAGAAAACAGTCAACAAAGTGACTCCTTTGCCCCCTCCTCTGGGCTCCTGACTCTTTCTGCAGCCTTTCTACTGCTACTCCTTGGCTCCTCCTTACTGCTGTCTTTCTGCCACACCCCTGATCTTCTGGTAGGAAAGATCTACACCTAGCCTTCTCGGACAAGAGCGAAAAATCTCGGAGGGCCCGTGTGAAAGTTGCGCACGTTAAAGATCCCTTGGTGGTCTAAAATCGATAAAAGTTGGCTTCGGCCGCCACCCGGGCAAAATTCAAAATTTCCTACCAACTGAAAATAGTAGGTGTGTCCCGCGCGCTCATATGACCTATGCAGTTGCGAGCGCCGTAAAACACTTTACAAAAACAAACAACAAAGTGAGAAAGAAAAGAACACTTCTTTATCTACGGTATCTCACCCCTCCCCACCCCCCACCCCAACTGCCCTTTTTTCAACCACCTCAGTCACCTTCCACTGATAAACCTCACAACGAGTTCTCAGTAACTCACATGACACTGTACATTAAAAAAGCGACCAAGAGTCGTGGTGTGAGTGACTAGTGATAAAGTAAAGAACAAAAACCAAAAAAAACACCCGGTCACCACCCTCTTCACCTGTCATGTACCCAATGAGACTCTTCACAACAACAGAGGAAAACGAAAACGCTGACCTCCCCTCGTGGGGTCAGTTGGATGAGAGAAGACAGGATCCACATATAGGGGAAAAAAATCCTGTCGGTTCAGCCCAGGGCACATCACAATACAGCACCCCATGACCTCACAAATACCAAAAAAATAATCGTCGCCCGCTGGAACAGCACCAGGAACATGGATGGCTGGGGCCTTTGGAAGTTGACAATGACAATGACAATAACAATGACAATCTTTATTTATCTCGTTATTTGGGGAGGGGGGGATTGATTTGATATTTTGTTTCTTTGTTGTTGGTTTTTTTCTGCAGGTCAGCGACAAAAGTAGTTATCAACCAAACACTACTTGTATTACAACACAAAGAACATCGCAATAACTTTGTGACATTTCCTGGCAAGTGCGTTTATCCGTTTTATGCACCAAATAATTTGTCAGCGCGAAATGCTGACAAAGGCTCTTGGCAGGTTGATGTACAAAGAAAAAGCACAAACTTCGCTGGCTGATGTTTGCACTTGTGTATAGAAGGCAGAGAGCTCATTTTTAGACACAAGTTACATGGTTCTGGTGTGATCGATTTAGGGGGGGGGGGGGGGG
>NW_004798074.1:81771-83075 GCF_000002075.1 Aplysia californica | reverse complement strand
ATTTGATTTTAAAAACTTTTCTCTCTCTCTTTCTCTCTCTCTCCTCTCTCTCCCCGTCTCTCTCTCTCTCTCACTCTCTCTCTCCTCTCCTTTTCTTTTCTTTTGTTTGCTCTCACAGTCATATGCACAACTGGCCAAACCACCAAACATACGTACGGGATATACAAAGCCAGAAGAATATATTTGAAATAATGATTTGTCAAACAAGTTTATTCCGTTGTCATCAACCATATACAATTGTTCAAACAGCATCAGGCGGACTTTCTACTTCTGCAAGGAAATAAAGGAATCCAAAAACGTCATTTACAATAGAACTAGTTGTAGTTAAACATATAATTCTGTTACAGAGTGTATAACAGCTAGTTTAATGTACCAGCTGCTAAATACGACGATACTGGGGCTCTCGTGGTCTGGAGCCTTTCTACTGCTACTCCTTGGCCCCTTCTTACTGTTGTCTTTCAGCCACACCCTTGATCTTAGGGTAGGCAGGATCTAACACCTAACCTTCTCGGATACTGGCGAAAATCTCCGAGGTCCTGTGTCTATAAATCCCTTGGTGGTTAAAAAATCGATAAGAGTACGCTTCAGCCACCACCCAGGCAAAGTTCAAAATTTTCTATCCAAACTAAAAAGGTATAATGTGTCCCACTCGCTCATATAACCATTTCCGTTACGAGCGCCGCAAAACACTTACCAAACAAAAAACAATTCTTAGGTAGCGGTAGATGTGCAGTTTGGGGGCATGACCTCGCTTCTCAAACATATTTTTCGATAGTTAGTAGTTTTAGTAAGGTTTTACTGCGCTTGCAACTGCATAAGGTCATGATAAGCGCCCCTAAACAGTGCGACGTATATTGTTTCCGACATTTACAATCATTTATTTGTTCAAGTGAAGAAGCGAAATAGATATGCAGAAACAACAGACATCGTTGTAGAAATTGTATCCTACATTTACTGTTGTTTTGTTTAGGGGAAGAAATAAGAAACATGTTTTAAAAACCCCCAAAACAACAGACAATGCTGTACATAATATTAGCCGACATTTTCTGTCATTTAACCAGTTCAGAAAAAGAAGCCAGGTACACAGAGACAAACAAAGGGAAAGAACAAAACAGTATCTCTTTTGGTAAGCCCTTGCCTATAGCGTCCTCCTCCCCCCCCCACCCCCTCCCCTCGGGCAACACGTCCCATTAGACACATAACATTATCCAAATATCTGGCTATGACATGGGCGCTGGCCGTCCTGCTCTGCTGGGTTGAGGACAGGCCATGGAGAGAGAGAAAGAGAGGGGGAAGAGAGAGAG
>NW_004798074.1:60653-81671 GCF_000002075.1 Aplysia californica | reverse complement strand
CTTCTTCTTCTTCTTCTTCTTCTTCTTCTTCTTCTTCTTCTTCTTCTTCTTCTTCTTCTTCTTCTTCTTCTTCTTTGCTGGTATGAGAATATTTCTTTCGATTCATGGCTTAACTCACATCTGTCATCAATCAGCCTTTAAGAATCCGAGACACACCCTGCACTCTGTAAAGGCTTTCAGAGACAATGTTTTATTGAAATATTTAGAAATATTTAACAAACGCATAAAATCCAGTATGTCTGATTTCTTAAACTATACTTACCGATTTTTATCGACACTTATTATTTTGAGTCTACTTTATCTTTTCTTCCCCTTACCCTTCATTATGATATTATTGCTGAAGTTACAGAACTATTTTAGACGTGATTCGATAAACGACGTCTCTTATTTGATTCTCCAGCAGAGTGTTCTTGAACTAGATATTTTTGTGGACTTTTCAGGGCTCTCAACCCATATGACTCGTCCTCCTATCGGAGATGGGCTTTAGATTCGAAGGTCTCTCCTCTTAAATAACCTATTTACGTTGAAAAATGGTGCTAAATCCTACCAAGCTTTCACGTGAAAGTTGTCCATGGTCAAAGGGAGATTACTTACCACAGTCATCGTGCTCCCGTTTACTTCCCTTATGCTGTCAATAGTCATGTTTCCCGTGATACACTTCTCCACGTACTTACTGCCGTCCCACGTCATTGTATACTGGGGAGGGGGGGGAGGTGGTAACAAAATGGCATGAATGTCTCAATATCATTGTTATACAGGATGCATGGATGGTAGACCTTACAGGATTTTAAAAAATTATTTAATTACTTTATAGGGGAGGTTTATAACAATAAAATCATCATCTTTGGTTAGGAAATAATCGTACACTGTATTTCCTAACTTGTCCAATGTCCAATTCATCAGCAACATTTTATTTTTGTCATCATCATTTTTGTAATGGAGAAATAACTATTATGATGACTTGGGAATAAGTAAGACACATTTTGAGTATTCTAAAAAGAACTATACATAGAGCCAATTATCATCATTTTGAAAATTACGAAACAAATCGAAACAGACTTCCCTCACCCAAAAAAGGGAAAAAAAGAAGAAAAGAAAAGAAAAAAAAAGACTTTTTAAAAATCCCCCTACCGAACCACCGCCCCTTCCAAAAAAAAGTGAGCAAAAAATGACCGGTCGATCATCGTCAGAAATCTGTCACCCTTCAAGACGTTGTTTACCTTCATCATCATGCCTTCAAGAGTCTCGACTTCCGATTCCTGTCCCATCGTTAGTGTATACGTCTTAGGCTGCACCGACGGGTCGTTGGTTACCTTGGCAACGCACGTGACGTTATTGCCGTCTACAGAGTAAGTCACCTCGTACTCCCGCTTCTTAATCGTTTCGATCATGCCGTCAGGCACTCCTGGAATTTGAATTTGAATGTAGATGTTTTACGGCCCTACCGACACAATTTAGATTATTTCGAAATCGGGCTTTGACCCTGCCTCTCAGGGCCAACCTGGGCTGAGAAGTGCACAACTGTTATTAACGTACCGTCACAGGTGACGCAAAAATTACGTTAGGGCAGCATAGTAACATTTGTTAAAGAATGTCTGTGCGTCCCCAATCTTGTGCATCAGCCCCACAGCATGCCACAAGTGTATCGAAACAAATATATTATACATTTATCGAAAGGAACAGATCTTCATAAACTTCGATAGCTCTGGTTACGCTTTATACTTTTTCGATTTGGGAACGTCGGGATTTTAGAAAAAAAAATTATATGCTGTAGGACATGGTATGTTATCGTTTTGCACTCTGCATGAGCAAAAAGGCTTGCAGGTGAATATCTGCTGAAAAATAAAAAATACGAGGCATATAATACTCCTCACACAAGAGAACCTGTCATCTATGACTCTGGTATATAAAAGTCTCAAAGGGCCCTTAAAAATAACTTTTATATTCTACATGGTCTTCGCTTTCTTCACTTGTCGCGGTCTCCTTTCATCATTATACCAGAACTTTTCTAGCAGCCCGAGCAGGAAAACAATTGCCAGGAAAGCGTCTATGTCAGAGCTGCATAAAGGCTGTTAACAATAGGACTGTTTGGGGAATACAATATTTTAGTGAGCTGTTTTCACAGCGGTATTTGTGGTTAAATGCCGCGGCAGCATGCGGTAGAAAACAGTCCAATGGAATGAGGCCTTTGCCTTTAGTGTGTGGCATGGTGGTGAAACTAAGTGGTCGTCAAATGTTGTCAATTTTAATGGAATTTCTTTCTTTCTTTCTTTATTAGTTTCTTTGTTTTTTTGTTTCTCTCTGTTTCCTTCTGGTTCCTTCTATGTCTCTTTGAAACACATGCCTGTGTGGATTTGATTTTAAAAACTTTCATCTGAAACAAAATATTATATAATTTTGCAGTTTCTAGAGGCACTCAAGCTTTGGAAGTCACCAAATTTTGGTGGCCATTTTCTCACTAATTTTATCTATGATGCCGGGTGACCCCCCCACCCCGTCTCCTAAACGGAAGCCTGCCAATTTGTCACAAGCCCAGTAAACTGTTTTTCACTGGTCCAGTTTGTCACAGGCCGCGACTGTGCCCAGTATTACGGAAGCTACCACTGATACTCTCAAAAAGAGTAAATGAATGCTTGATTGTATGAACTAAATTTTTTTTTTAATTGTTTTTAACGAAAGAACATTCACTGTTGAAATTTTACAGAGTAATTTGCTTTGGTTTGCATACAAAAAAGGAAGAAATATTGAAGAACACAAGCTGAATTGACATTTTAGAGGGACTATCTCTACACCACCAATTTGAAGGTGGAGAATAAAAAAAACTTAAGTTACAATGACAGTGTTAAAAGTACTGTAGTTATGACAGTCATCAATACACAAATACTCAAATGAAATTGTGACACACTGAACCTGTGACAAACTAGGCAGCCCCCCTCCTCAACCCCACCCAACACACCTTCCACTTTCTTCAATCACAAATATATCGGCTCCTATTCAAGATAGATGGGTATTTCTATTCACCAAAAAGTAAGCAAAATAACAGGTTTTAAGGTGATACCAATAACTCAATATGCACCTAAACTGACGAGGGCCTGATTCCACCCTGTCGTGACAAATTATGTGTCTTGCGTGCTACTACGAAACGGGAGTTTTGCCAGAGGCAGGTGCAAGCTCTAATAGTTTGTGCTGCTGTGAACTTGCGTGGAGGCATGAGCGTTTTTGAGAGAAGATATTTTATTTGGTCTTGCAAGCAGTAGTTCTGGCATTTCAGAAACTTCAGACGACCTCTGACGGATTCAATCATAAAAAAAGAAATGTTCACAATTTGAATTGAAAAGGGAGAATCATGGCACCTTTTTGTGGTTCTTGTCAATATGGGAAGGTTGAAGCTACACGAAGTGTGAAACTCACACGCAAATGTGTGGGGTAGATAGTCAAATAGACTGAGAGACAGATAAAGAGGAAGACAGCAAGAGAGAGAGCAAGACAGGGAGAGAGAGAGCAAGAGAGAGAGATAGAGAGTGTGAGAGAGAGAGAGAGAGAGAGAGAGAGAGAGAGAGAGAGAGAGAGAGAGAGAGCAAGAGAGAGAGAGAGAGAGAGAGAGAGAGAGAGAGAGAGAGAGGGGGGGGGATATACAAGTACACAAGCGATTTATGTTCAGAGCAAATGTCGAAACAATACACTCACCGGCAGCTTTCAAAAATTCATCAACTTTTTCTGCTTTAGGCTCTGCGATCCAGGTACCTGATATGCAGTCCATGGTTTTGAATTAGGGAAGGGGTTACAAGAACTGTAAATATCTTTAGCACGCAGCTGAAGAGTAAAAGAAAAATAATTTTTAGAGTAGACCTTTGTTCACAATTGTCGTCTATACGTTAAGATTAAGTTGAACAATACGTTCTCTTTCTTCAGTGTCCTATTTAGTTTATAAATGCTTAACTTAAGATATTCTAAAACAGTTGCTGCAACAATAAAACAAAGTATGTTCCACATACATTTTCAGATTGTTTTTTATTTCCACAACTCAAAGGGCATCGTGATATAAGGGGGATAAGATGACAGAATGGAATTGTTAGCTGTCGCTCTTTTACAGTGCTTGCCAACCTGGTCTGTATCGCCCACTAATCGGAGACTTGATCATTTTGGTGCTTGTGGTTCACCCTGATAGAAAGAAGTAAAGTTTAATATCCCCCTCCCCCTCCCGTGAAAATTCCTGAAGGTGGGCGGTATGAAATTAATTAGCTTCTTAAATGTGACACAAGTGGGCATTAGCTCTAAACCTGTTGTTGGGCACTGCTTTTGGTACAAAAAATTAATTTAGATGAAAGGTCACCTACTTTAGTAGCAAAAGGTATGTTATGTGGGCAACATACTGTATAGTATCCTACCAAAATAGTTACAGATATGCCTACAGAGTAGAAAATAAATGCTACATTGCGTAATCTTAATAAATGTTAATTCGCTTAATCTTAATAAACGTTACTTTGCTTATCGTAATACACGTTACTTGGTGTGATGTAATAAATGTCATTAAGTGTAATCTTAATAAACCTGTCTTCAAGTTAAATCGGCACCAAGTGATCAAGGCTGTGGACTTACCAATACCCCGAGTGTCGTCTATGTAAATGACGGAGCTGGCCGCAGTGCCCTGCATGTATTAGAGTGTGTGCAAACTGACCTGATTTACTTATCAACACAAGCGGCTTATAGACTGCCGGTCCTCGGTATTAATGACGCGAACAGCCTTATTGATTTCGTTATATAAGCGGGGCTTCCAGTGCATTTCTAAGCTTTGGACTTTGTTTTAAGATTTTTATGTAAAGTTAACTGCGGTGTATATTATGCGATATTGGCCACCACGTTCTTCAGGTTAAAAAACATACACTTAACAAATTAAAACAAAACAAAACAACCCCCCCCCCCCCCAGAGAGAGAGAGAGAGAGAGAGAGAGAGAGAGAGAGAGAGAGAGAGAGAGAGAGAGAGAGAGGGGGGGAGAAAGAGAGAGAGAGAGAGAGAGAGAGAGAAAGAGGGGGGGGTTACAAGCAAAAGTGAACATTCAATAATATTTTTCAGCTGAAACGGAGTTTGGAGTTTGATGAAGGTATAGTGTCATATACATGTGCTTTGCCTCACAAAGCAATGCATATTTCCCCTCACCTCCTATTATCCACTGGAAACATTGATTCCACTTTTAATAAGAATTTTACGGCACTTGCAACACAAACAGGTCATACAAATACAGAAGGTAAGAAGAGCTGTTATGAGAGAGTAACAAACGTAAAAAAAGAAGGATTGAAAAGGGCGATAGAATCAGACGTTTGACAGGAAAGAAGGAGTAAACCATATCTAGATCTAGGCACCCGCTAAACACCCATAAACATTATTAATTATCTTTTAGATTACCTACTTTAAATCGACATAATCGTCTCCTCCCCACTTTGGTTTCAGGTTGGTAGAACGTCCCGTGAAAGACGATCCTAATTTTTTAGCAGCGTGACTTGATACTACTATTCGTTTAAATTAACATTAAGTAGATCGCAATAATTAGTTTTCGCCAAAAAAAAATCAAGAAACAAAACAAGCGAGCTGACGAAAAACAATGTTATCAGCGGCTGCGGTCGAATTACCACCCAACCACCACTGCAACACAGCTTCTAAATACATCAGCAACAGCAACAACAACAACAGCAGTAACAGATCGTTTGTACAAAATTTGATATTTATTATTTTATCTACATGGAATAAATGAATGATTAACAACGACGACAACGACGACAAAGACGACGACGAGGACAACAACAACAACAACAACAACAACAACAACAACAACAACAACAACAACAACAACAACGACCACAACACAAGCAGCAACAGCAGCAGCAGCAACACAAGTTCCGTGTTTATATAATCCAATATTCATGATTTAATACACACGCTTTAAAGGACTTACAATTTTCGTTTCCTCTCTCAGAAGCTCGCTATCACTGCTTAGCTCTTCAAAGCTTTCTGTATTGGTAGGCTAGAATGAGTGTTTTCTGTCTAGCGTAGGTTTGGTAGTGTTCCAATTCTCACTGGATTATAGGGGTCGACGTCTTCGGACTAGAAGCTCAAGTTTCGGACCGCCCTTATAGTTATAAGCTTGATAATAATAAAATAATAATATATAACATTTATATAGCGCATTTCCAAAAAAAGTAGCTCAATGCGCTTTACATTGGAATACCCATTTTTCAAAAACCTTTCTTACTACTTCCTTTCTTCTCAAGCAATATACAATAACGCACACACACACACACAAACACATACACACACACACACACACACACAGACTATTTTCATCCAGACATAGGAACAGAACAAATATAATGAAAGATAACGTTAAAAGCTTATGAAGGATAGGCCTGTAGGAACAGAACATGTTTAAGATGTCTTTTGAAGCTATCAAGTGTTCTTATTATGAAATGCTGCAATAACTGAAAATAGGCCGGTCTATTCGGGTGGAAAGAAAAACAATTATGACTATGTACTTAATCGTATTAGAGATTGTACTATTAGATCTCTCATCAGTAAGGGTTATATTTTTAGCTCAGGTAGTCCAGTGGTTAGGCTACTGGACTCGTAATCATAAAGTTGCGGTTTCGGGGGTTCGAGGCTCCGGCCCGACGTTGTGTCCTTGGGATAGGCTATTTACACGAATTTTCCTCACTTCTCCCGGCTCTGAATGGGTACCCGGTCATAGCCAACTAAAATCCAGTACGTTAGTATTTTGGCGCTGGCATTTTATGCTTCCCAGAGAGTGCCGTTTTTTTTTTCAGAGTGCTATCTATATAGTTTGTAAAGTGCATAGAGCTTGCTGTTGAGCGGTAGTTTGAGTTATTCAAATGCTCGGCATCATTATTTATTAATGATCATTGTTATGGAGGCAAATATAGTTCGTCCATCAAGAACTGATGATGATCTTGAACATCCTTAGAGAAATAAGTTGAAGAACTTGGAAAAGAGAGTAAAGTAAAGGAATTGATCTCGAGCAACCTGTATTGATCACAACGCCACAACTTTCAGCAGATAAAGGCGCCTTTCATTTTCCTCAAGTGGAATACTAATATGTCTACACAGTATAATATGATTACACATGCAGTTGGTCAAACCTTCTTATGGCTTCGATCGAAACCTACGAGGGATTACTCTTTTTGAGAAGAATTTTCCACAAGCAGAATACTTGTGGTCCGTTGGGACAATGCCAGTGTTGTGGAGGTATCGGCTATCAAATTATGTGGGGCACTGTGTTCATAAATACTACTGTCAACAAACCTTGGAATACCTTGAAATAGTTACTGTTGTCAAATTACATGTATATATTAAATTTTCAAGAACTCCGAGGACATCGTGCTGTACACGTATTTTTTTAAAAGTTTTCAGCAATCATTTCCTTAGTACAGTTAGCAACAAATCTTGAGGTTTCATTAATGTAATGGCATAGTTTTAATTAAACGAGCCTAAGCGAAAGGAAATTAAGCCATATGCCACACTGAAGCTTATTTTAAAGGCTCGGCCTCCAGATTTTATATATATATATATATATATATATATATATATATATATATATATATATATATATATATATATATATATATATATCTCCGACAGGACCGGGCCACATAGGAACATCCATGTGAAGTGCCTTTCCCTAGAACACTGTTTTGGACTGACGTGAGTCTCGAACCACCAATTACACAATCTCACTATTACGAGTTTAAATATCTTGGCAGCACTTTTTCTGAAAACGGGTCCATAGACAGAGAAATAGAAATGCGAACTCAAAAAGCCAACGCTGTCACCTTCCAGCTTGCACCCCTCATATCTCATCCAAACATCTCCATGGACATAAAGAGACAGCTTATCACCCCAATATTCATACCAACATTATATTATCAGTGCCAGACCTGAACTTTAAGCAAAACACATGAAAGCAAAATCACCGCATGCGAAATGAAATGTCTCCGCAAAACCCTTAACATTACAAGACGAGACAGGCAGAGAAATTAAGAAGTAAAAGCAGCTATCGGCATTGAGTCCTGCCTGCGTTACATAGAAAGGCAGGATAAAATGGTTTGGCCACCTCTACGCATGTCACCTAACCAGCCATCCTCGAGAGCCTACAAAACCAAGCACTCAGGTTATAAAGTGAAGAGGAAGGCCACGGAAAAGGTGGATCGAGGGTGTCAAGGAAACCCTAAGAAAACATAACATCACAACTGAAAGAGCCGCGGAGCTGGCCTACCATAGAAAACTGCATCTCCCCTCGACGCTTAACAGCAACAGAGGATGAAAAAGTAAAAAGTAAAAGCAAGTACTATTACAAGTTCTGTAAACTAACCACTTAACTATTGAAGCAAACTCAGCCTCAGCACGGCATAGGTTGTTTACAGCAAAACCAGCTATAAATATAATTGAACCTAGTCTTGCAACTACTTGTCCAAGACAATCACCGGTACAAACCACACTTTCCACTTTCCTTGACTTTATTTGTTTCTGTATTATTACTATAATGGCACTACCAAAGACGTTGACCCGTCTGACAACAATCAATTAATATAGACCCACTTTAGCAACCATCCGACAAATTCATAATATTGTATGTTTTAGCATAACACAATATCTTGACTGGTCAACGTCTTTGATAGTGCCATTATTGTAATAATACAGAAAAAATAAATATTGAAAATGTTTAATGTGTCCCACGCCCTCATAAGCCCATAGTATGCAATTGTGAGCGCCGTAAAACACAACCCCAAAAGTAGTAATAGTGGTAGTAGTATTAGTAGCAGCAGCAGTTATTACTGAGATAATGAGCTGCCCTTTTAAAAGCCTGAGAGTCCTGACGGGGCAGCCATAATCACTCTTTTGTGAGGACAGAAAATTACAAACTGTGTGTGTGAATGGTTGGTTTTGAGGGAAGTTTCAGTTTTGAAAAAAAAATTAATTGTATAGGACTACATTTTTAAATAAGAGGGTGTGGAGCGAAAGGGTTAAGGTTTCAGAATTAATTAGGATTACAGATGGAGGGCGTTTTTGACCGTGCTGAATGATCGCTTACATAAAATGTGATACAAGTAGATCTTTTTACAGTCACTACTGACTCATGCAGATATCACCTTGCCTCCGTTACTACCACCCCTACCGCTACCACCACCATCACCATTATCATCACCACCGTTACCACCACAACTACCATCACCATCTCAGCCACTAACATCGCCTCCACCACCACTACCACTACCACCACCACCATCATCACTGCCACCACTATCGCCATCACCATCGCCACAACCATCATCACCACCTTAACCCCTAACACCGCCTCCTCCACAATAACCAATACCACCAATACCACAACCACCATCACTACCACCAACCAGCCGCAACCCTAGCCTTTCTCAGTCAGCAAACCCCCGGGGCGGTGCCACTGACTGAAGTGTCTTTAGGCCATTCCCAAAAGGGGGGGGGGGCATTTCTCGTTGTAATGCACAGTAGAACTGTAAATGGGCTGATCCTACAATATCATGCTCATGACTGTGCCTGAACTACAACAGGGAACTGCTGCTTTTTCTTTCCTAATCCATACTATCGTAATATTTCTCTACTTCTTTTGAATGTTTGTCACACTTTTGTGACCCGCTATTCCCGGGGTGCCTTGATAGTCAAAGCAGACTTTGTGCTATTGAAGCTAGAGAGGTGAGCAGAGTAAGTCTGACTCCCTGCAAGGCTTTCTCTTTTGACACCCACCCCTTGGCGCTCATAAGACCTTATGCAGTTACGAGCGCCGTAAAACCTCTACTAAATCAAACATCAGTCAACAGCGGTGATCATACATTAATTTTTGTAGGAAGGTTACACGCAGATCCTTTGTTTACGTAGCTATTGAATTGAGGTAGTTTGTGAGTTTCCCTGTCCCTCTCGTTAAGGTTTAGTTTGAGTAAGAGTCTTGAATTGAATTGATTATTGCCTAAGTAAGCTACCCAATTAAAAAGTCTGAGGATCATTAGAGGAAGAGTCATATTCACTCTTTTGTGAGAACACTACATCTATTCATACATTGTTCTGGCTCTTGTTACAAAACACATATACACACATACACACACACACACACACACACACACATACACACACACACACACACACACACACACACACACACACACACACACACACACTCACACACAAACACTCATACACACACACCCACATGGCGTGTCCAATTCTTATTTAACCCACATTCGAGTAATTCTTGTCTGCTCTCCAACAGGACAGGACAAGTGACCATTTGAACAACGTCACCAATTGGTGGTGGCCCCATGTGTTTTGTTGTTGTTATTGTTTGTTTGATTTTTTTTGGTTTTTTGAGTTTTTTGTTTGTTTGTTTTGGGTGGGGGGGGGAGGGTTCAAGAGGGGGGGGGGTGGGCTCTTCACTTATTATTTTTTGATAGGGTTGGTGACAAACAAATAGCTTCAAAATCTGGTCTCTACATGCGAAGAGAGTGTTAAAAGGTTATCCTCCCACCACTCTCTCACCCTCCTCCACTTCCAGGGACAGCCGAGAGGAGCTAGAACAGACGATAAAAGCTAGAGAAAAACTAATTTACTGACTTCTGAAGTACTTGCAAACAAATAGATCTATTCTTTGTTTTTCATATTCTCTTATTGTTTCGTCTAAGTGTTGAACAATAGCTCTGGTAACTTACTCACGTTTTTATAGCCAAAAATTGTATGATACTAAACATAATGTAATTAAACGGCACGTGAAAAAAAAAACATGGGATAAATAAAACATATACAAATTCAAAAACAAGAGCAAATGCGCTGAGGCAGTTATTGAAACTGGTGCTCTTTCTTTTTTTAAAAACTGGTTTAGAGGCGGATATTTTAACTTCCCTCATGAACGTTGACGCATCCCTGATGATATCCATCTTTAAAAGGACACCTCAAACAGCCCTTTTAAGTCTCTTAGCAAACTGCACATTTGCCAGGCATCACACCAATAATACTTTTCACAACATATTATTGTGTTCTGGGAAGTTGAGCATAATACGATGAGAGAGATACACACAAATACAGAGAGAGAGAGAGAGAGAGAGAGAGAGAGAGAGAGAGAGAGAGAGAGAGAGAGAGAGAGAGAGAGAAAGGGAAAGAGAGAGAAAGGGAAAGAGAGAGACAGACAGACAGACGGACAGATAACCAGACAGACAGACAGACCGAGAAAGAGAGTTAGAAGGAAAGAGAGAGCATTGTCTCAAACATATCACCACGTATATCGAAAGCATCCCATCCTTTAAAAAATAAAGAATAAATCAAATGATTATGTCAATAATTGTTGAACCGCAATTATTTCGTTTAAAAAAGGGGAAAAACAACATTTCCGGATTTCCAAATACGCTGGGAATGAAAAGTTGTGAAAAATAAATAACCACTATTTGATTAATTACCCATTCTGTTTCTATTCAGGTTGCCTTTCGCATAACATGTGGGCGTTCACGTTTAAATAGACTTTAGTTTTAAATCCTAACCACGAAACTAATGGCTTCTAATCAAAATACTAACGAGCACATTTAATGTCGAGTCCAAGTGTGGTGTGCTATGTATGACTTTCGTTATTTCAATCTGTTTGCACCTTTCGAAATACCATAACATAGATTTCTAATTGTTAATTGCAAGGTCAATATTCTCCATTCATTTGTTATGCAATACATGTCAATTCCACCGTTGTTGATGTACCTCAATTCACAATGGTGTTAGTTTCTATTGATAATGTGCTGGACTACGGAGCGCACGGCTCTAGCTCGGATCCTCAAGGGGCTGATCTTGGCATCGTTTGTGGACTTTTTAAGGCTTGTCATCCAGTTGACCTGATCCTATCGGATATGGACATAAAATTCGTCGGTCCTGCCTTAAATAACCTTACAGTATTGGAAGTAGCGATAAATCTCTAACCGACATCGCCGATAGCGGCGCTTGTTGTCTACCGGTAGCAGTTCTAATACCGCCGTATGTCAATTTGAGCCTGTGTGTCTGTTGGGGTGCTGTATCTCTTTCACCTCGGCTTTGCCCTGACAAGCAAGGTTCAGAGCAGCTTGCCCCAAAATGATCTATTCTTTGTCAACAGTTGAGAGAGGACGCTATTTTTATTGAGTATATCTGTCTGTCAGTTGGGGTGCTGTATTTCTCTCGTCCCGGATCTGCTCTGACTATTTTAAAGTAGGTGATTTTACGCCTCTATTGAAACGATTTACTTCATATTTTTTATAGGCGGGCCTTCGAACCTGCCTGTCAGGAATACTTGGAACTGAACATCCAAGCGGAAAGACCCAGATACGAAATAAAATGTTCTTTTCACTCGGGAACTGAAGTTTGGGCTGCTGCGTGAGACATGTCTGAAAATCAGGATTCCGAGCAGCCAGCTTATAAAATTATCCATATTGTGTCAACGGGGAGTAAAACATTAACAATTTTAACTCTCTCTCTCTCTCTCTCTCTCTCTCTCTCTCTCTCTCTCTCTCGCTCTCTCTCTCTCTTTCTCGCTCTCTCGCTCTCTCGTTCTCTCACGGAAGTGTCTTGTAAGATAGAAATAGAAGGGGTGGAATAAACGGTTGGAGATTTAAAACTCGTAATAAAACCATAATAGACCAGGAGAAGTCTTTTGACAGAGTAAACTATGCAAAACTCTGGAAGACCCTCGAAAAGTATGGCGTTAGAGGATAAATGTTAGATAATGTCAGAGCTCTATACACCAACAGCAGAAGCTTAGTAAGAATGAAGGAAGGCAATACAGACTGGTTCAAAGTAAGATCTGGAATACGACAGTGATGTGTTCTATTTCCCCTCGTGTTTATAATATATATGGAAACAATAATACACGACGCAAACCAAAGCCCAGAAAGCCTAAATGAACGTCTATTCGAAGACGACCAATGTCTTATTCACGCAAACCAATAAAACCTCCAAAATCACACTACCCAACTGAACAACAGCTGAAAGAAATTGAACATGACAATAAGCACATCAAAAACATAAGTTATAAAAATGAGCCGAAACCGTAGTCCCCTAAACACCCATATCAATAGAAAACAACTGAAACAGGTGAAGGAGTTTGAGTATCTTGGCAGTACTTTTTCAGAAAACAGGTCCCTAGACAGAAAAATAGAAATGCAATCTCAAAACGCTAACGTCAACGTTGTCACCTACCAGCTTATCTAAACATCTCCATGGACACAAATCATACCGACATTATGCTACAAGTGCCACACATGGACACTAAATAAAACCCATGAAAGCAAAATCACCGCAAGCGAAATGAAATGTCTTGGCAAAACCCTTAACATCACAAGACGAGACAGGTAGAAAAATGAAGAAGTAAGAGCAGCTATCGGAATTGAGTCCTGCCTACATTACATAAAAAGACAGAGAATTAAAATTAAAATGGTTTGGCCATCTGTTACGTATGTCACCTGGCCAGCCAGCCTCGAGAGTCTACAACACCAAGCACTCAGGCTATAAGAGGCTAAGTGAGTAGTGAGTTTAGAATAAAGTAATGTCAAGCAAGTGTCGGTGACATAGGAATCAGAAGGGTGGTCTCTTGGGAGTGTCCTGGAGCAAAACACGACAACCCTAGCTCAAAATACAGAGCGCTGCACAGTGGCGACCGACAGGGGCATGGTTGTAAACTGTTCTGTATTTGTGTAATATTGTGAATTTATGTATGTATTTATGTAAGTATTTATGCATGTATTTATGTGTGTACCTATTTATAATTAGTTACTTATGTATGTATAAGTATGTTTGCCATTGTAAACCAAATTTCCCTTCTGTGGAAAATAAAAGTGTAATTAATTTATTTATTAATATTTATTTCTATTTATTTGTAAACGAAAAGGAAGGCCACGAAAAAGGTGGGTCGAGGATGTCAAGGAAACCCTGAGAAAACATAATATCACAACTGAAAGAGCTGCGGATCTGGCCTACCATAGAAAACTGCATCTCCCCTCGACGCTTAACGGCAACATAGGATGAAAAAGTAAAGTAAAATAAGTAATAAAATGGAGACTTTTTGTGGGGCATGCGACAGGGATACACTGGTATGTTTTATCTAATTGTCTCGTTTTAGTAAGAGTTTCACAGCACTTGAAACACAACTAGGACATGAAATTGCAAAAGATTAGAGGTGTTACAAGAGAGTAACAATCACAAAGAAGACATGGAGAATACGATGATAGGTGTTTGATTAGAAAGAAGGAGTAAACCACACCAGGGCATCCTCCAAACTCCCACGATCTGTCTGTCTGTCATTTGAAGGGCACGAAGTGCGCGTCTCTGAAAGAACAGAACCAACCGTCGGTGGTTAGGCTATTGGTCTTTCAATAGAAAGGTCATGGATTCGAGCCCTTCAGGAGCCTAACTTTGTGAGTCCTTGGAAAAGGTACTTTACAGAAAATATACTTGCGCTAAATTAATTCAATTATTGAATATTAATTAAATTTGTCGATAGCAGTACGTGAAATCCTCTCAAACAATACAAATTAAAAACTTCACCTTCCGATGATTTTAATTTTCACCTCTTTCCTGCTAACAGAGGACCGCAATGAGAAGAAAAGGGACATGGTTAACATGTTTCCATAAAGGTTCGCTGTCCAGTAAGAGTAAATTTCGATTCCAATGTCGTGGTGTAGCGGGAAGCGCTTCGCTGTTGCACGCTGGAAACCAGAGTTCGATTCCCGAGTGAGGACACATTTTTTAAATTGAGCATCTCGGTCTTTTTGCTGGTTTGCCGTCGCCCTCTCAGCCTCGGCCTGCCCTCATACACTGGGTCGGAAGCCCACGTCCAAAATGATCTAAAGTGTGTCGATAGGGGTGTAAATCACCTACATAAAAATCGTCCTCATCCCCTTCTTAAAATACGTTAACAGCTTATATCGGTTTTTCTGCTGTGACCTAAATTCCTCTCGGCCCGGGTTGACCCGAGTCGTAATTAATTATCTAAAATGTGTCTGTGAGAAGGAAAAATACCTACATTTAAGTTCAAACAGCTTCTTTCATATAAGTCGTCACCACGACTTACACATGGCCTCACAGAAAGTAAAGCACACGTATATGGCGGATAGGGGGGTCGGGTAAGTTTTGAATAGCAGACTCAAGTTTAAGTTTACTAAGTTCCTCTCCTGAGTTGCCCTAGTCGCTATCTCAGAATTACTACGTTCTATCTGCTCAGTACCTAATTCTGAGATACTTTACGTCAAAGATTTTGAGTTTCACATCATGTCAAGCATTTTCGAATGCTATTCTTTGAATATCTTGACAATGACTCCGAATAATATTACGATTTTGATAGAGTAGATAAAACATTTGGTTTTTAATCTTGTGGCCAGAGTAACTCAAAACGGCCACAAAAAATGCTTGAAAGTACTTTGGAATTCTGAAGTAGCGTAGTTACGATGAACTGATACCCTTGTCCATCGGACAGGGCCACACTACAAGGTCAGTACTCCTGCCCAGGAAGCAGTGTAGTTTCAATCAAATGTGTCGTAATGTGGTGGAATCAGGAGCACGTCAATTTTAGGGCACGTGGAGCTATTGATATTAACATAATTCGTTTATCTTGCTTTCGTTAAAAGAAATACCCGTCTATCTTCAATAGACCTTCATCGCTATATTAATTTCTGATTGAAGGAGTTACGGCTCACCTAGTTTTACAGGTAAAATTAGTGAGAAAACTGCCGCCAAAGTTGGTGACTTCCAAAGCTTGAGAGTCCTTAGAAACCGTAAACTGATTTTTTGTGTGCCATTAATCAACATGTTTCAAGGAAAATCCGCATTGCAGAGCAGTTGTTTTAAAAGAACATTACAAATGTTGAGCCAAATATAACAAATTCTAGGAAAATTGCCAAACGGGAAGAAAAATGCAGTTTTCCTCGATTTCATTACTTTGACGAGCGCCTGATTTCACCACGGTGCCTCACAAATTGTTTTTCTTACATCTAATCTGCCATGGTTGGATTACAAGACTTTCGTAACTGTGAGATTACGGGTTCGGGGATTGGAAAGCCATTGCAGTCCAACGTTTAGTCCTTAAGAAAGGCACTTCCCATCAATGTTCCCATTTTGTTCTGTTCGATTTGAAATTGTTATTTACAGTTTGCAGCCTTCCACCCCCTCCCCCTATCCCCTCCCATGTTCTATTAATCTCACAATGTTGCAAGGGAGGGGCATTAAACCCATTCACTTTCGCACATCTGGGGCGTGTTTATCTCGAATTTTGCCGGGACCTCGCTACCGCCACAAAACAGCCTGTTATTAAATCATTGTAAACCAACATAAAAAAGTAATTAAAACAATGACTTAAAACGAGAAAAACAAAAACAAATAAATAGGTCATTCGTTTTCTGTAATAATACTTTTTTATGAAACAAATTTCAACCCGAGTTTAAAATCTCTAAAACTTCACACAGCGTGTACTAGATATAATCTTGTAGTTTATTTTTGTTTTCATCATCTGTAGAAAAAAATGAGAAACCAACCAGCACAGAATGAATTGTTAAAACTAGACTATAGATTAAAGCAACCTAGAAAATGTTGGAGCATTAACTGTAGTGTGCTCATGATGTCCTCAACACCTCACAAAATACGCGGTCATTGACGCTCCCTTGCACGAGTGTACCTGTGGACACATTAAAGAAATTAAGAAACATCAAATTGTCATAGGAAACAAGAAAAAAAAGTACTGAAAAGTTACATCAAGCCAATCCTATTATACGGGTGCGAAGAATTGACAATCAATAGACAGTTGGAAAGAACAATTTAAGCGATAGAATTGGACACATGCTCCGTATCTCACGGACAGCTAGAAAAACGAAAAGAAGAAGTCTTGGTTGAAGTAAATTACAGAAAACAGCTTATGGCGAATATACGAAAGCAACAGGCAAATTTCATTGGACACACACAGCGGAAGGAAGAATGGGAGAATATTGTAATAACAGGCAAGTTTGATGTAAAGAGGCAGATGCAGACACAGGGAAAAGATACTGGACAGGTTGACAACATGGCTAAAAACAGCAAGAACAATAGACACCATCGCTGCAACTCAGGACGTATTGAAGTTAAGGTCCATGATCGCCCACGCCAAGTAGTAGTAGTAGTTGTAGTAGTAGTAGTAGTAGTAGTAGTAGTAGTAGTAGTAGTAGTAGTAGTAGTAGGAGTAGGAGTAGGAGTAGTAGGAGTAGTAGTAGTAGTAGTAGTAGTAGGAGGAGGAGGAGGAGGAGGAGGAGGAGGAGGAGTAACAGTAACAATATTAGTAGTTTGTTCTTAACGCTGTAAGTCATTGTGCTCATCACTATCAAACAATAAGCTCGTATTTTTCTGCCTCCTGTTTCCAATTTCTCTTGCTCTGTTCACGGAATTATTTGTCATCTGTGATTATGATTTGAGTCATGACGCGATGGAATTAGGTGCTCTTCATTTTTTGGCTATATTGTGGAGTTATTGGTACCAATTTAAAGCCTGTACATTTGCCTTCCTTTTGATGAAAAAAGTACTCATCGATTTTGAATAGAAGTCGAGATATTCGCAAGTCTAAGAAGTGGGGATTGCCTGGAGTCTGATGCAAAATTAACGAGAAAATGGCAGCCTGTTGTATGTTTTCCGGCTCTGAAATTTGGAGTACCAAAACTTGGGACGCGGTTGACAATGTTCAGGTAAATTGTGGAAAGCCTTTCTGGGTCTTGGCCAAGGTATACTCAAGTGTTTGGTTCTGAGAGAAATAGGAAGAACGTGCTCTGATTATATGCTTTGTGTCATTAAATTCTGTTGGAAACGTATACACTTAGAAAATGGCAGATATCCAAAGAAATGTTACATGCGTTTGTATCGTTCCTATGAACTGGGCAGAGTCACCTGGGCTACTGACGTTAAAAACCTATTATTTTCCCTGGGGTTTGGATATGCCTGGTTTTCTCAAAGTGTTGGAAGCACTAAATTATTTCTCAGTGAAATAGAAAGTAGGCTTGTTGATCATTGTGTGCAGAACATAGAGGAAGAAATATGTTGCAAGTATAAGTTATTATCTCTTACAATTCCGTTTTAAGAAATAGCCGGGTATATCATCAACATCCCACGATGTTGGAATAGAGTCATAGCCTTGTTAAAAACACACATCATTCCATTAAATAACAATCTTCATCGGTGGAAATGAATAAATTTCTCCTTATGAGAGAGGTGTAACTCTCATGAAATTGAAGAAGAATTTTGCTTTAAAGTTTATTGTCCTAATTTTGTCATCAAAGGAATTTGTTAATTCCTCCCAACCTGACTCGGCCTAGGGACAGACAATATGCAATGTTTGACCTATAATAAGAGATATCAACACAATGTGTACTTTTTCATTACGGAAACTGTATTTTTAACAATTGAATGTGTTATATTATGTGATGTGGACAATGGCCTTAAACACTGCATAAACTTACTTACTCCCTTAAACAGGAATGTATTTTGAAATGGACCTAAAATGTGCCCAAAAGATAAACAACATGGACAGAAATTGCGATTTCTACGATTTCATTATTTTGGCAAGTCCCTGATTCCACCGTGTCGTGACACACTTTAATGATCTTCCAAAGCTACTGCCGGTTGACGATAAGTTCAGGTGAGCCTGGGCCGCATCGCGTATTCCACAAACAAACGTTTATAAGTATTAACTCGTAGAATACGAAAGGTTATTCTACCTACTTTGTACGAGGCCATTTTTTCTTCATTTAAGTTTGCAGCACCAGAACATAGACTTCTTTTATCTACGTAAGAGAGGCCTATGTTCTCTACGTAAGAGAGGCCTATGTTCTCTACGTAAGAGAGGCCTATGTTCTCTACGTAAGAGAGGCCTATGTTCTCTACGTAAGAGAGGCCTGTGTTCTCTACGTAAGAGAGGCATATGTTCTGACAAACTGCTAGAGTTCAGAACTGCTATGAATAAAGGCTTACAAAATTACAAGGGTTGTACTTTCTTATCCTTGCAGCCAGAGACCTGTAGCGCTTTCTCTTAAACGTTGAAGTCAAGTAGGGGCGCAAATTATCGTCCTGTCCTGCAAACCTCAGTTGGCCCGAATTTAAGATGGACCTAAACTGTGTTGGGCCTAAAAGATAGATACAGATAAAAATTGCCTTATGGGCGGGAAGATGTCGGCTCGATCAGTTCGAAAAAGGGATTACAACTTACCGCTTTCATTGTGTTGCCTTCGACGACTCTGCTCACGTTAACCACCAATCCGGTTTCATGCATGGTCATTTTCTCCGTGCTCTTGTTGCCGTCCATGTTCATGGTGACCTAGACATTAGAAAAATGTATAAATGTTGAAAAGATTTAGTATTTTAGTCAGACTCTTAATGCTCTTGCCACACAATTAGTTTATAATATATGTGTCGAAGATTAGTGGCGTTTACAAGAGAGTAACAAATTCAAAAAAGAAGGGGGAGAGATAATGACGATATATAATTGATAATAAAGGAGAAAAATACACCAGAGCATACACCAACCACCCACTGTAGAAAAGCCTGTGAGTTGAGTTTTTACAATGTGCAATTCTTGTGCATTATCCCACCCTCGTAGACAGAGGCGTATCTTTCAAGCTATAATCTCAGCAATCCCCCCCCCCCTTTTGCCTTTTCCCATAGGGTACAGCATCGCAACCTGCTACGTGTTAATATTCACAGTATATTACTCCTTCGCATCTGGATGATTTGAGAATCGTATAGTATGCAACTGGGCCAATACTGTTACAATTGCGGGCTTCATATCTACAGGCTGCCCATGGGCACTGTAGTTGAGGTAAAAAAAAAAGTGTACTTTTTAAAATACAAAAGAGCGAAGAGGAGCTGCTATTGTTTAAAATGGTCTAGCAGAAAAAGATGCAAGTCTATGTCATAAACTGACAATAGCAGCAGTCTTCTAAAACCTCTTGCAGTCACCGGAAAATTCACGTGTGTCCGTACCTGCTTTTAGTAACGACACATGTGTCCTCAGCTGGATTGTTATCACACCTGTTCCTTCTCCTCTAATGAAGAGAGAAAGGTTAATCCCTCTCCCTCTTCAATCTGTCTACCTATCTGCATCTATCTATCTATCTATGTATCTATCTATCTATCTATCTATCTATCTATCTATCTATCTATCTATCTATCTATCTGTCTGTCTATCTATCTATCTAAAATTGCATCTGTCTATCTAACTAACGGTATACTTTTACCTTGTATTTTACTCCATCGAGATCTACGACCTCATAGTCCTGATTTTCTTTAACAGTATAGGTTTTGGGTGAAAGGCTGGGATCGTTCTCATCGCTCATCTCAAACGTCCAATTGTCGCCACTTTTTGAGATCTTGTAGGTATATTGCCTTTTCTTGAGCGCAGGCAACAAAGCGTCAGGAACCTCTATGAGAGGACAATAGAATACAGCAACAATGATGATGATGTTTCTGTTGCATCCGATATAACTTCTAAAAATAATGACGCAAATTAATGGAATTTGTGTTGTGTAAATTCCCGCTCAGCAGCAAGCTCTATGTGCTTTAGAATCTATATTACAGAATACAACAAAGAATACCAATAGATTTGATAGCATTCTGAAACAACCTCAACTTCTTGTGAAGCAAACAGTGCAAGCAGCCATTTTACAGGAGATAAGACACTTATATTCTGATATTATCTGTCACTGTCTATGGTGGGGTACCCATTTCTACCTGGGTGAAGTGAGGAGAATTGATGTAAAGTATCTTTCCCAAAGACACAATGTGTTGGGCCTGAGCCTCGATCCCCAGGCCTGCTACCTCACGATTACGAGTCCACCGTAGCTTAACCAATAGACTTTAACAGTGCTAACAATAAAGTAAGAGTCTCAAAATTATAATAAGACAAATAATAAGGTTTATAACAAGCCTATTAATAATAATGATAATAATAATAATAATAATAATAATAATAATAA